>NC_056613.1:2538221-2603165 GCF_018340385.1 Cyprinus carpio | reverse complement strand
GTTTCACCAGTGCATTAAATATGTCCCAACTGAGGGATAGCATCGCTGATACTGTAGTCAGCAGCACGGGGGCACCACAGGGGACAGTGCTCTCCCCTGTCCTGTTTGTCTTGTACACTTCAGATTTCAAGTATAATTCAGAATTGTGTCATATGTCCTATGCCAAAAGTTTGTTGTAGATGTTTTAATAGACTGGTCATCGCTAGCATCGTCATGTGCTGGGGGAGCAGCATTAGAAAGAGGGATGCCACACAGCTGGATGAGTTGGTGAGAAAGTGTAGTTGGGTGGTGGGTGGGGAGCTAGGCTTAACATTGGTAGCTGAGAGGAGGATTCTTAGCCAGTTTTTGTCCATCTTCCGATAAGTGTCTGTTTTTTAATGTTGCTACTGGATTTTCAAATTTTCCTTTGGGATCGATCTATCTATCTATCTATCTATCTATCTATCTATCTATCTATCTATCTATCTATCTATCTATCTATCTATCATCTATCTATCTATCTATCTATCTAAAAAGCCCACAGCCACCAGGGAATACTGTTTCCATGAAAGGGTATACATGGTCTGAAACAGTGCTTAGGTAGATGGTACGTGTCAAAGGTGGATGGATGGCAGGACCCAAGATTTCCCAGCAGAACACTGCCCAAAGCATCACACATGCCTCTGCTGGCTTGCTAAAGTGCATCTTAAGGCCAGGGACACACCAAGCCAACTTCAGCTAACTAGTGGTGACGAAAGCAGACGGAGTTGTTGTCTTGTGTCAGCAGCATCGGATCAAAAAGCTGCACTTGAAACACACTTTCCCCATGCCAACTGAACATGCTAAATCAGGTAAACACCCGCCAACGTAAGTCCAATGAGAGGAAAACACCAAACAAACTTGCCCGATAGTAGCTCAACTGTTGGATCGGACCACACTCTCCACGTGCATCAGTGAGCCATGACCATGTCGCCAGTTCACCTCTGTTTCTTCCTTTGACCACTTTTGATAGATACTGACCACTGCAGATTGGGAACACCCTACAAGAGTTGCAGTTTTAGAGATGCTCCAATCCAGTCATCTAGCCATCTCAATTTGGCCCTTGTCAAACTCACTCAAATCCTTACACTTGCCCATTTTTCCTGTTTCTAACACCAAATTTGGAGGACAAAATGTTCACATGTTGCCTAATCTATCCCACCCACTAACAGGTGCCGTGATAAAGAGAAAAAACAACAGTGTTATTCACTTCACCTGTCAGTGGTCATAATATTATGCCTGATCTGTGTATATGTGTGGGAACATTTGCCAACCTCAAGTTAGTTTTACCACTTTGGTCTATGGTTTCATATGTGGTAGATAAAAATTAAAAGACAACATTATTATCTTTAAAACAGGTCTGTATTCTGGTTATGTAAATTTCATTATTAGGAGCCTACTCATACATATCTTACAAAATTTGACAACTTGCTCTTTTTAAAAAATGTACATGCATGAGAACAGTTACCATTCTCACGCTGGTTTTATACTGTGGTTCCTTGGAAATATCAGAAATAAATTACGAAGTAGAATGGGATTTAACATGTCTGTTACCTTCTGTGGTTGTGTAATTTACTTTGGTATTTTTTCTGGGTAATTTTTTATTATTTTTTTGGCCACACAGAAAAAAAGAATCCTCAGACTTAATTCAATACTATAGCTTGTAGAATTGTTGCAGTGAATGAAAAGATGTTGTTACGACCTCTAGTGGTTAGCCGTAACAGAAAAAGAGAACTGAGATCACACCAGAGAGTTGCCAAATGAACAATTTTTATTTTCTTTTTATTATTACTTTCTTTTCAGGGGCAGACAAGGCCAAAACAAAAAAAAAATAAACAACAAAAAAAAACTTTTCTTTGAAACTAAATAAACTCAAATGGAGATAAAGAAAACAAAATACAGAGCAACTTACCTCCCTCAACCATAAAGTGAGAAAAAGATACATAAATAAAATGGCGTCTAACTCCCTATGTCCCAAAGTTATTTACAAAGTTTCAGGGCGTACACAAAGCAGAATCAGAATACAAATCGTAGTCAAAACAGGCAATGTTCAGAGAAACAGGAGATTCAGTATCTGATCTTACAATGACAGACACTCAACAGATTCACTACACAGAATATATCTCTCTGGTACGACACTCATAACCAAACGACAACGAAGATACAAACAGTAACAGAAAATAGTCAATCAGCCCACTAGTGAAACCCGACAGTACTGTGTCAAAGAGGCTCAAAGGCACTAGACGAGTGTTTGGGGCTAATATCTGGTTCAGGTGCATAGTAGGACCAATCACCATCTTCAGCTGGTTAACAGAGGCCACACCAATCCGGAACACAAACATGTCTACATACACGAGCAGAGAGAGGAAAGAAAACATACAAAAAAACTGTTCACAGATGCATAACATATCTTAAGGTCATAACAATATTAACAGCAATTAAGTTATTAACATCAAGTATTTATACAGTCATGCATAAACGTACAAGTTTCCTAACAAAGATATGTTTTATTTATTTACAGATTTATTGAAACAGAAATGTTGACTGAAATTATTTGCAAAAAAAGAGTTTCTTTCCAACAGCTTCTCACTTCCAACTAAACTTCCCAACAGCTACACCTACTACAGTATTTTATGTCTTGTGTGTTTATTTTCAAACTCATGCACTTTGTTTCTGTTTGGCTTGTTAATCACACAAATCAAGTGCCCAGAGCTCACCTCATTTAGATTCAGGAGACAGCTGCTTTTAAACCATCTACATTATTATTAAATGCAATATATCAGTCATATTGCACTACAGTGTAAAAAGACACATGTAAATGTTTGATTCTTACTTAAATTACTAAATTTACAAAAAAAAGATGTCCAGTGTATTGCAATGCTAAAGGAGCCCGACCAAGTATTGAGTGCATAAATGAACACACTTTAAAAGAACTTGAACTTTTCTGTTTTGCAAATCCTTTTCTGGTTGATCTTAGAAACTATTCTAATATTTTGAAATACTGGATTTTTGACATTCAGGAGCTGTAAGCTCTAATCATCAAAATGAAAGCACAAAAAAAAAAAATATTGGATTGTTTTACTTTTCAATTACACACACACACACACACACACACACACAGAGAGAGTGCCATGAAAATGGTTCTTAGGATTTTAGAAAAGGTTCTAAATCTAATAACTGCTTGTACCACCGTTTGCAGCAACAACTGCACTCATGCGTTTGCGATAACATTTGCCTTGGAACTCTCCCATGGATGCCATTTTTGCCCAGAATCTGTCTTATTGTTGAATCATGAACACTAATTAGGGCAAGTGACGCCTGCAGTTCTTTAGATGTTGTTCTGGGTTCTTTTTTGACCTCAAGGATTAGTCGTTGTTGCTCTCTTGGATTAATTTTGGTAGGCTGGCCACTCCTGGAAAGGTTCACCATGGTTCCAAGTTTTCTCCATTTGTGAAAAATGGCTCTGACCGTGGTTTGCTGGAGTCCCAAAGCCTGAGAAATGGCTTTACAATCCTTTCCAGACTGATACATGTCAACTATTTTGTTTCTCATCTTGAATTTCAGATTCAATTTAAATCGCTGCAAGATGTGTTGCTCTTTAAGCATGCTTCACTTCATCAGACAGGTTCTATTTAAGTGATTTCTTGATTCAACAGGTCTGGCAGTAATCAGGCCTGGGTGTGGCTGGTGAAATTTAACTCAGCTTTATAAAATAATGTTCTTAATCACAGTTCTTTCATGATTTAACAGGGAGGGGCAATTAATTTTTCACGTAGGACCAGGTAGGTTTGGACAGCTTTTTTCCCTTAATAAATAATTAAATTAAATAATCATTTAAAAACATTTTGTATTTACTTGCATTACCTTTGTGTAATATAACAACTAGTTTGATGATCTGAATGTTTTAAGTTTGAGAAATATGCAAAAAAAAAAAAAAGCTTTTGTACAACACTGTGTATATATATATTTTATTTATTTTATATTTTTGTAACATTTTGGGTTTTACAGACTTAAATTTGCAGCAAAAATGTATTTCAATAATTGATATAATATTACTGTACCAACATATTTAATTAATTAAAATCCACCAACCTCCAAAAAGTGGTGAACCTCACATGAAGTTCATCACAAACAGCTTTTCTATAAGCTGAGGAGGAGAATACTAATAGGTGCACAGTGTCATTTGCACTAAACACCATCATGGTGTCAAGCAATAAACATGATACTGAAATAATGCAATACATTTTATTTAACAACATTAAATGTAAGATAAAACCCTAATGAACATAACTCATGAGAAAAAAAAAACTAAGAAGAAAAAGTTATTTTAACAAGAACATAAATATTAAAGGGTTAGTTCACCCAAAAATTCTGTCATTAATTACTCGGCCTCATGTTGTTCCAAACAAAAAGAGAACACTTTTTGTGTGCAAAGAAAACAATATAAACATAATTTATTCAACAATTCTTCTCCCCAAGTTACTTTTTTTCACTATTTTGGAGAGTACCTCAGAACATAATCAACTTAATCAGTGTTGTTTACATTCAGAAGACAGCGCGCATACTGAATGTAAACAACACTGATTATGTTGATTATGTTCTGGGGTACTTTCCAAAATGGCAGAAGAATTATTAACTTGGGGAGAAGAATTGTTGAATAAATTATGTTATTATTGTTTCTTTGTGCACAAAAAGTATACTTGTAGCTTCGTAACATTACAGTTGAACCACTGATGTCACATGACTATTTTACATTTGCTACGTTTCTGGACCTGGGAACATTGCAGTTCCATTCCTGTCTACAGAGGGTCAGAGAGCTCTCAGAATTTATCAAAAATATCTTAATTTGTGTTCTGAAGATGAACAATGGGGAAGTTGTGGCCTAGTGGTTAGAGAGTTTGACTCCTGACCCGAAGGTTGTTGATTTGAGTCTCGGGCCGGCAATACCACGACTGAGGTGCCCTTGAGCAAGGCACCAAACACCCAACTGCTCCCCGGCCGCCGCAGCATAAATGGCTGCCCACTGTTCCGGGTGTGTGTTCACTGCTGTGTGTGCACTTGGATAGGTGAAATGCAGAGCATGAATTCTGAGTATGGGTCACGTCACTTTCACTTTTTTTTTCCACTTTCAATGTCTTACGTGTTTGAAACGACATGAGGGTGAGTAATTAATAATAGAATTTTCATTTTTGTTTGAACTAACCCTTTAAGTGTCATTCATAGAATTCTGGGAATGTCCATTTTTGTTTTTTCACAGTTAATTATACAGTGACTTGTTACAATTACAGTTTATTTACATTTATTCATTTGGCAGACGCTTTTTTATCCAGGTTTGAGTCAATGTTCAAAATAGTTGTTGTGTAGTGTGAACCTGCATGATCATGCAGTTTTTAAAATATGTTTTAAAATATGTAATTTAAAGGACAGCTGATCATCAAGGATCACCCCAAGATTTTTGGCTGAATATGAAGGGATTATCATTTAAGAGCCCAGTTGGTTGGTAAACTGGTGCTGTACTAATAGGGTGGCTGGGAAAATAAGAAGGTTGAGTTGCAGGTGATGCTCTTTCATACATGCTGAGATGTCTGTCAGGCAGTCTGAGATCTGAGCAGGTACCATTGGATCATCTGGTTGAAATGAGAGATAGAGCTGTCTGTTATCATCATAGCAATAGCAGGAGAAACCATGTGCCTGAATGATGGGTCCCAGTGATCTAGTGTATATAGAGAACAGGATGGGTCCAAGAACTGATCCCTGAAGAACCCCAGTGATTTAGATACCTCTCCTCCCCAAGACACCCTGAAGGACCCACCTGTGAGTGCAGTGATGCCCAGCAATGAGAGGGTGGACAGAAGGATTTGACAATGTTGAATGCAGCAGATAGTTCTAGCAGAATGAGAACTGAAGATTTGGACTAATAAATAATAATCTTCAGTGACTTACAGCAAGGCGGTTTCAGTTGAATGGCCACTTTTAAATACAGATTGGTTCAAGATCCAGAATCTCTTGGTTCAAGTGATTTTACTATGAACGGGAGGAGAGACATGGGCCTGTAGTTCTCAAGTGAGGTGTCTTGTGTTGGTTTTTTTAAGCAATGGGGTTAACCAGAGTCCAACTGAATGCGGTGGGAAAAATGCCTGTGAGAAGAGCTGTGTTGATGATGATATGTGTGTGAAGGCATAAGTCCAGGGGAAATAGCTTGTAGTAGATGTGAGGTGATTGGCTCTAGAGGGCAGGTGGTAGGGTTGCTGGAGAGAATAAGTTTAGAGACTTAATCTTCTGTAAGAGGAGAGAAGGAGGATGGTCAGCTGGATGAGTGTTTGCTGTGAGTTCCTGGGTGAGTGGAGCCTGATGACTGATGACTGCTGATGGATGTGGTTTTGTTAGTGATGTACTTTAATTAGCGAAATCATCAGCAGTTAAAGAGGTGGTGGGAAGTGGCAGAGGGGGAAAAAGGAGAGTATTGAATGTTTTGAAGAGTTTGCATTCATCTAATGCGCTGTTGATCTTGTTATGGAAGAAGGTAGTTTTGGCAATGTTCTTTTTCATTTCCAAAAACAGTAATTTTAACAGTGTTTTACTGTAAAATTACATGAAACAATTCCAGTATAATTCCAGTTAAGTGACGTGACATTCAGCCAAGTATGGTAACCCATACTCGGAATTCGTGCTCTGCTTTTAACCCATCCTAAGTGCACACACACAGCAGTGAACACACACACACACCGTGAACACACACCCGGGAGCAGTGGGCAGCCATTTATGCTGCGGCGCCCCGGGGGAGCAGTTGGGGGTTCGGTGCCTTGCTCAAGGGCACCTCAGTCATGGTATTGAGGGTGGAGAGAGTGCTGTACATTCACTCCCCCCACCTACAATTCCTGCCGGCCCGAGACTCGAACTCACAACCCTTGGATTGCAAGTCCAACTCTCTAACCATTAGGCCACGACTTCCCCCCTTCCTTCACTGTATATAGTATGAAAACTTACTGTTAAAAAATTAACAAGTTTTTGTGCATTCTTGAAAATTTTTTCTAAACAGTACCAGAATAGGATTCTTCAGCTTGTAACAATAGCAGAACCCTTTTTGGTGCTGAATAGAACTCTTTTTGTAGGGTTACATAAAGAACAATACCTTGAAGAGAATAAATAGGACCTTAATGGTGTTATAAACAACCTTTAACCTTATTTTCATAAATATTAGTATATTTATATAATAATATTAATATTATTCATATTAGTTGTATTTATTATTTATTAATATTGTTTTTTACCCCTCTATCTGTCTGGTATTACAATATCTTGTAGTTTCTACTAACGACAACAACGTGTCAATTGTTTTTTTTTCTTGTAATAACGTGAAATTGAAGCATAAAAAAGGCAGTGCTCTAACAACTGTTATTAACATAATACATTAATAAATGACAGTTGACTTTGAAAATAAATAAATACTTAAAGTAAAACAAAATAGAAACAGAAAATAGTGAAATTGTAATGCCAGCAGAGAGAGCCCTTGCCTTAGTACTGACTGTTCACCGCTCCCTTTGCTTCTACGGTCATTTCCTGTTTGACACTATTTAACACGAGTCAGCATGTTTCCCCATTGCGAAGTATTGCCAGTTTACCTGCCTTACCTATCATTTTCCCATTGATTATTCTGACTGCCTGTTTTCACGTTCTTACTTCTTGGATAGCCCCATTAGATTTATTGCCCGATTGGACTGATGTTTGTGTTTGACCCATTCGCCTGCCTACTTGTCTCTGCCTTTTGGATTCCCCTTGTCTATGTTGAAAGATCGGACCTCCATTACGGTACTGACTCTCTGCCTGGTTTAACGACACTGTCTCTAAGATCTTTCCCTCATAAACTTCTGCAAATGGATTCTAATACTGCCTCAGCCTCCTCGTTACCGAAATAAAGACCAAATTCCAGTGAAAAAAAATATTTTCATAATCTTCTATGATGTCTGTAAGAACATCATTACGTATATTATGATGTGATTGAGTGGTAGTGTCTCTCTGCAGATGATGATATGCAGGATGTGACAGCATCTGAAATACAGAATTGAGTTTAGAGCACTGTGTCTCCTTCCATTTGTTTTTGTGTGAATGTGATATAAAGTCATGCAGCTGTGACTGGGTATGTTTATGCATAAACCTAAGTAATTGGGAGGGGGAAAAAAACATAAATTAAATGTTTTATGTTACTTACTAAGTAGTAAAGAGGATAGAAGTATCCAAAAAGACATAATTGGTAGGAAACCAGTTATAATTTGAAAGTTATAAATCATAGACATTTTAATAAAGAAATCGTTTACCTGTTGACAGTCAGTGTAGTTGGATGGCTGAGCTTCAGAAAATCAGTAATGAGCCATCATTTTTTAAGAGTGTAGCCTCTGTTAACAATAACAACAGCATGTTGTGTGAATTAGGTACTTTTTTATTGACGTGAAATTGTTGCAAAAATGACAAATAGCCTTTTTTACTCACCCTCAAGCCATCCTAGGTGTAAATTACTTTCTTCTTTTAGACGAATCCAGTCGGAGTTATATTAAAAATTGTCCTGTCTCTTCTAAGCTCTTTCATTTTAGTGGGTGGGTGTTTCTGTTTAACAGTCCAAAACACGTTAAATGAAGCATGCACATCCGTAATTAAACATGCCTCACACCGCTCCGGGGGGTAAATGAAGACCTCTTGTAGCGAATCTATGTGTTTTTGAAAAAAAAAAAAAAAAATCCATATTTCAAGCGTACTAAACACTTCTCTCTCAATTCTCCCTCCCACATCTGTCGTATGTGGAAGCCATTCCGGGGAATGACTTATAGGACGTCACGGTAGCATGATTAGTGATGTGAATTACAAGTGCAAACCGAGTAATTGTAAAGAAAAATGATTTCGATTAAAAACCAAGAGGTGCCTGGTTTTCCTTTGCTAAAAACAAATTTTGCAGTAAACACACTAGCACATCTCAGAGAAGCACGCTCGCGCAACGCCGACGTCCTACGTAATCCGCCGGAACAGCTTCTGTGTACAATATCGGAAGTGAGAGAAAAGTGTTTATTACATTTGAAATATGGATATTTTTCTTACAAAAAAGCATGGATTAGCTACAGGAGGCCTTTATTCATGCCCCGGAGCCGATTGAGGCACATTTTATTATGTATGCGTGCACTTTATTTGAGTGCAATGATAATGCTATGAACTGTCAGGACAATGTTTAATATATCTCTGATTGGATTCGTCTGAAAGAAGAAAGTCATATACACCTAGAATGGCTTGAGGGTTTTTGAAAAAAAGGCTGTTTTTCATTTTTGGGTGAACTAATCTTTTGAAAGCACATTTTAGTTCATATTCATGGAGTCAATGGCACAGTTGAGTACACTTTGATGTTATGAAAAAGAAGAATCCAAGGCACTACTTCTAGTCCAAAAATATAGGGTGAATACTGGTAAAGTGGGACACTTTCTGATAATTTATATTCTGCATACTTTTTTATTATGATCCAAATGTCTTAGCCGCTCATATGATACTATTCTAAATAGCTTAGGAGCTCTACTATACTATAGACAATAAAAAAGAAAGAAACATTAAACACAGGATGGATGACTCTTCCTCAAACACACAATGACCCCAAACCACATTTTTCAAGATGCTACTGTCAAACTGGGACACCTTTATTGGAAAACTGGGACACTTAAAAACACATTCAGTTGTGATTCAAGTGTAGGCCTTATAAATTAAATACACAATAACAATATAAACAACAATATAAACAACAACAACAATAATATAAACATCACTTTTTTTAAGACAGGGTGCAGGTACAGCAAATTCAACCCACTCCCTCCCTCGCCTGCCCACAAAATTTTATATTGGATTAAATTTATTTCATACAAATAAAAAAAAAATAAAAAAAATAACCTTCATTAACATCTCTTCTTGTAGGAATTAATTGATTGCACACAGGCTTAATTTAATTTCTGTATGGTAGGTTAATCTACAACGGTATTTATTGTTTGAATTTCATAATAAAAGTGACAGAATCTGAGAGCTGAAATTTTTTTTATATCATAAGTAACCCGCTCTGTCTAGTCTGTCAGTCTCCGTGTCCTCTTTGCTTGCGATTTTTCTGTGCGTGAGAAAATGGATGTGTGGCATGAGAGCGTGTGAAAAGTGTTAACTGCGTGTGTCTCACGGTGAATGCGTGAGAGCTGGCGTAGTTTAAGTCAGTCTTTGTTGAAATATCTAGCTAACTAACTATGTATGAGGGACATATAAAAAGGTAACTCAATTCCTCCATTAGAATGACTTGAATGGCTGTCCCAGTTTGCCAGTAATACCCTGTCCCAATTTAACAATATGCTATTGGCAAACTGGGACAGTGTCAAAATCGCATAAAAAAAAACCCCCAAGAAGATTAATATGAATGTGATTTTTAAAAATTCTGATTCACCATTACATCCTATAACAAAATATGTAACAATTACAAATGATCCATGAGTTGTTTTATTTTTATAACCTTAACATTATTTACCTCAGAATGCTATGTCATTTTACTTACCATCACAGTTCACTGCAAGGTTGTTAAACATGATGTGCCACACCCCGGAAGTGATGTCATAGCCACAGATTTTTTTTTTTTTTTATCACATACTTGCTACTGATGAGCTTAAACTATTAAGCTTAACTGTCCCACTTTACCCATTGTCCCACTTTACCAGTATTCACCCTATGGGTATGGACATACAACCTTGTTAGCCATTACAAAGTATGGAGAAAAGAGAGAGAGAGAGAGAGAGAGAGAGAGAAAGTACAATAATAATAATTATTTATGGGGTGAGGGGGGCACACTAATAATGGTTTCACAAAAATTGAGTAAAATCTTATTCGTCATTCAACCCAGGAAAAATGGTAGCTCTTAACGAAAATATCCAAAAAACTTCCCTTTGTAAAAGTCTTTGTAGTCTATCACCCTTTTAATAGATCCATCTTGCAACCTATGTTTAGTTTGACTCACATAGAAACAGTTACAAGGACATTGAGGTCGATAGATTACATAGCTGAACATACTCTTACAAGGTATAAATGATTTGATTGAATACATTTTCTTTGTGGAGACATCGACAAATGATTTAGTTTGAATTACATTGTCACAATGATCACAACATCCACACTTAAACATCCCTTATAACTTTATCATTGATCAAGGGAGGATTTCTGTAGCTCACCATTGGAGGTTGAAAAATCTCACATAAACTATGATTGATCTCCCAGTTTCGATTAATTATACGTTGATTTCATGTGACACAGTACTATATTCCATCATGAAATATGGTTGGGTTGAGGTGTTCTTCTTGCTTTTCTTTTAAAGAAGGTCCTTCTGTTGTAGTTGTGTCACTTTATTCAAAGCCTGATCCACACTTAGATGTTCTTAAAAGATTATGTTTAAAAGTACTAAAGAATCATTTTTAGTGTATATAAGTACAAAATTAGTGCATGAAAATATAGCACTATAAGTAGCCTAAATTATGGAAGTGCAATTTTTTCTGCTGGGCAAGACATCTGTGGTTTGTGGTTGGAAAGAAATGCTGACTTAAAGAGCTCCACATGCTTCTGAAGAGCACATCTGAACCTCGATTCTGAAAGCTTTGTCTTCACACTGATTAGAGATCATCTGCTAAGATGCTCCGCAACATATTTCTTGTCAGCTTGCTCATATTTGCAGGTAAAATAATCACCAGTTCAGTTCTAATATGACTTCTACAGTACTTTGTGTTAGGTATAAATATTTGTTTTATGCTTGAATCATTTGTTTTAACATGAATTATTGTCCATTTATTTGTAGTTTGTGCAGCTCATTGGGAGATCCGTGAGGTGGACTCTGCTGAGGACCAAGATAAAGAGATCTCTGTAAGCATCTCCTGATTACAACAGTTCATTAAATAAGTGTATAAAATAATGACTGATGCGCACATCTGTTTAACTAGACTAGGGCAAAACTTTTCACTCATTTGCATGTGATTAACAGGTGATCGACGACTAATTAAGCAGCATAGTTTATTGCATTGTCTCTATGAGTGCAGAGAGATTTGGAGATTGGCTTCTGCTGTATTCTTATCTGTTTTATTGTTATTTGATTTATGATTGCTGCATATGGCGATGTTTTTCAGGCTGACGGCATGCCGAAACAGCAGTCATCTAGTGAGTGCATAATATGCAAATTGATCGTAAAGGCGGTGAAAACATTACTCTCCCATAAACCAACGGTGGTGGGTGTCATGTTTAATACTAAATTATTGATCTGACCATACATCTCACAACAACCTTGACTAAATTTATAATTTCCCTCAGGATGAAAAAGTCAAAACCAAGCTGAAAAAGGGCTGTGATGTATTAAATCAGAGGAAGGATCCGTGCAAGAACTTTGTTGAGAAGTATATGAACAAGCTGATCAAAGAGCTAATGACAGATGACGCCCCCAAACAAAGTCTGTTCTAAAATTCTTATCTGCTAATAGGTACAGAAAAAACCCAATGCTAAAAATGTACAATCACGTCTTTTTTCCTACAGTAATATGGTAATAATGGTTAAATGATGATATATTCATTTTTTAACCTTTTTGTTTGTTTGTTTTGTTTGTTGCAGGTCAGAGCCATAAAGGAGATAATTTTTGTACATGATCAAGCTCATGACAATTTCTGAATGAGAATAAATTACTTTGAAAGCATTACAATGAAAAAATAAAAATAAAAATAAAATATGAATAAAGCAATCAATTATCTGTGTGTTCTTTTTATTGTTTTCTAATTATTAAGCTAAATCAAACACGTTTAAAATATAAAGTAAATAAAATCTAAACAGAATAAATGTTATTAAAATATGCAGAGACAATATTCTCAACAACAGCTCAAAAGCAAAAAATAAATAAATAAATAAAATAGTCATCATTTTTACCAGATCTGTTTCATACTATTGCATTGTTTTGTCTGCATTGCAAAGAAATTAATCAAATTAAACTGAAAAGTATATGTTTACATCATAAGTCAACTATGTTGCTTGCAGAATAAATATTAGTTCATTGTGATTATGACAGATGTGAACAGCATTTGTACATAGTTGCAGTTAAATGAAGGGTTCTTGTGGCTAACCACGAGACTTCTGACATGTCAAGGACAGATCACACCATTTAAAGTGGCATTCCTGATTTGATGATGCCATTTCTGAATGACATCTTACAGAGATTGACTTGTACGACTATGCTGAGAGAAAAATATCATTTCACTCTTTTATGAACCCCTATAAAATCAGGCACTTGTTAAACTACCCTATTATACTACTATCAGCACATTAGAATGATTTCTGAAGGATCATGGGACACTGAAGACTGCAGAAAGTTCAGCTTTGCATCACAGGAATAAATTACATTTTAAAATATAAATAGCAAATAAATGCAGCTTTGGCGAGCATAAGAGACTTCTTTCAAAAACAGAAATCTTTCCCATGCACGCAAACTTTTGAACAATGGTGTACATGGCTAATTTTCAAAAGATATCAATGGAAGAAGATGCTCTTTCCAGCCAAAGCATGTAGTTTACCACTACAACCAACAGGGGCCAAATAACCATGCTAACCAGCCCAACTTTGAAAATAAGCCCTATCAAATTTTGGGAGGCTTGTCTACCCAGATACCAGGTAAGGCTGAGTAAGTACCAGATAAAACCACACCCAACCACTACGGAGTTTCAGAAGAAAAACTAAACAAACTTAAGAATGACTGATTACCAACATGGCACCATCTAATGAGGCCATGAGGCCATCTGACATGAATGTGGCTATTTAGATCAACAGTTCCTACATTCACACTCATCATCAGTCATTTAGTTTGAGCACAAAACCCCCTTTATACATCCTCCCCCAACACTTCCCTGACAAAATAATAGGCTATATGTTCTAAACAGATGCATTAAATTAACAATTATTTAGTCAAATCAATTCCTGTACCATATTATTGTATCAGTGCCATTAAAATAATCATTAATGATATACAGAGTTGTTTACATTATCATTTATTTTCATTTTTCATTATACTTTATTTGCAATCGGTTAGTTGTGATCTTTAGCTTAAGTTAACATAATATTGCACTTTTATATTACTGTGGTATTGTATTTTATATTATATTATGATGCATGCTTTATTTGTTCACAAAAAATTATACAAAATAAATACGAAATAAAAAGTATCTTGATTTCATGATAGTGTTAATAATAGTAATTATTATTAGTGCAATATTGCATTTTTTTACAGAAATTAGTTTGACAAAATTATTTAAAGGTGATCTTATTGATTTCATTATGTTTCGGTAGTAATTTTTGCAAATTATTTTGTAATTATTTTTAACAATAATAATTTTTATTTGATACTTTTTGCGTGTGTGTGTGGTTACTGATATCTGGACACCCTGCCACTTATCAGATATACATATATATAATTTTAGAATTATTTTATTAGAATTAATTATTAATTTTAACGTTTAGTGCAATATTGCCATTTGTATTCATTTTGTTATGCATATTTTGTATTTATTTATTTACATAAATTAGTTTGACAAAATAATTTTTAAAGTGATCTTAATGATTTCATGATGATGTTGGTAGTTATTTTTACTATTTTTATTTATCAATTTTCAGTTTCAGTTTACTAGTTTTTGGACAGCCTCAGTAACAGAGTAGGATATATGGGGGGTGAATTTCACTTAATGTTAAGTATTTTATAAAAGTACATATGCAGAAAATATAAGTTCTGGTCAGTAGGATTTACTATTGCTTAAGATGCAAAAAGGCTGAAGATCTGAAGACAAACTGAGGTCGTGAGATCAACACAACCACACAAGCCATTTCCTCCATTGTCATGTATTTCTCACAGTAACTGTTATGTTCAGATATCTGATAGCATCGGAGCATCTTTACATCCTTTCAAACACAACAGTTTTAAAATATGACAATCAGCAGCAATAGCTATTTATTGTAATTCTTCTCATTTTAGACCAAGTGTCAGAAGAAAAAAGAATTCAAAGGAAATAATGACTGCTCCCTATCCTGCATTTCATGACCTCAAGACATGTTATTACTTTATCAAAGATGATTGGCTAAAGTTGTGTGGAGAGGTTTGTGTAGTATCAGCGTACATCTGTGAGTTGTTTGTCAAATGGGGCTGTTTAAGTTGTCTGGTTGTTGTGGCAGTGGTGTGAAAACGGCCTGCTAAACAGGTGGTGTGTATGATGTGTGTAGGTGCTGGAGAAGATGAACAATTCACACAAACTCATCATTCACTCACTATCATGTAATTCCAGACCTGTATGAATTACTTTCTTTTTTGGAACACAAAATATTTTAATAGGGTGAATTCAGCACAGTGGCAGTATGTGACTAGGGTTGGAGCCACTGATCTATAATAGTATTGTAATAGTATGATTTATATAAACCGGTGGATATTCTACAAAATGGCGCTATGGTAATGTGGAGAGACACAGAGGAGACGAATTGTTAAATAAAGTCGTTATTTGTGACCCTGGACAACAAAACCTTCTTAATCTTAAGTGTAATTTTTTCAAAATTGAGATTTATACATAACATGAAAGCTGAATAAATAACCTTTCCATTCATGTATGGTTTGTTAGGATAGGAGAATATCTGGCCGAGATAAAGCTATTTGAATATCTGTAATCTGAGGGTGCAAAAAAATCACTTTAAAGTTGTCCAAATGAATTCTTTGCAATCAACTGAAACAGAGGGGTTTCATGACACTTTAAGCCCTTGTTCCGTCTGTTGTCATAGGAAAGTCAACTCACTGGCTAACAAAATAGATGAACTGGCTGCATTGGTGAAAAATGTGATGATCTACAGGGGGTGTAGTTTGCTGTGTTTCACTGAGACATGGCTTACCCCTAGCATCCCGGACGCTGACGTGGACTTATCTGGCATCATCACAGTCAGAGCAGACAGAGACACAAAGGCATGTGTAAAGATTAAAGGTGGGGGACTTGCAATGTTTATTAAGTGTAATCCTAGGCATGTTACTGTGAAGATGACACACCATCGCAGTTTTAGGTTTACATCCCCCCATGTGTGCAAGCTGAAGCCAGGTGTGAAGTTATTTATTCGGTCATTGCGAAACTGCAGAAAACAGCATTCAATAGCCTTTACGTTTATTTCTGGGGATTTTAATCATGTCACACTGGACTCTTCACTGTCTGCTTTCTCTCGGTATGTGGACTGCTTCACTAGAGGGAACATGACTGTTGATCTACTGTATGCTAATGTTAAGGATGCATATACTGCCCTTTCTCTGCCACCCTTGGAGAGATCAGAACATAGTTTGGTTTTGCTCCAGCCTCATTATAAGCCTTAAGTAGTGATGCAACCTATCATCACACGCTCCTTTAGGAAGTAGACTCTTGGAGCTGAGGAGGCCCTGCAAGACTTTTTTCAGTCTACTGACTTGGGAATGCTACAGGAGTCGTATGGGAATGACATTGTTGTTCCAACTAGATCCATTTGCTGTTTTCCCAACAGTAAGCCCTGGATTACTAGTGACATGAAGGACCTCCTCAAACAGAAGAAGAGGGCTTTTAAGAAGGGTGACTTGGAGGAGATTAGATGTATACAAAAAGAGCTCAAAGTCCAGCTGAAAAAAAGCTAAAGATAAATACAGAAGAAAAGTGGAGAAGAAGTTACAGCAAAAAAGCATAAGGGAGGTGTGGCATGGCATGAAATGAGGGAATTTTGTGATGAGTTATGTGGGGAGGGCCAACAACTTCTTCAATAGGTTTGACTACCCTGGTTTCACCTGGTGAGAGTAATAAACCTCTCTAATCATCATGTATCAGGGAAGTAACGCTGTGAGAATGATGTTTTTCAATTTCACCAGTGCATTTAATACCATCCAGCCCCCTCTACTGAAAGACAAACTGACGGAAATGAGTGTGGGGTATAATCTTAATAACTGGGTTACAGATTATTTTACAGAGACCTCAATATGTCCAACTGAGGGATAGCATCGCTGATACTGTAGTCGGCAGCACGGGGGCACCACAGGGGATAGTGCTCTCCCCTGTCCTGTTTGTCTTGTACACTTCAGATTTCAAGCATGATTCAGAATTGTGTCATATGTCCTATGCCAAAAGGTTGTTGTAGATGTTTTAATAGACTGTCATCGCTAGCATCGTCTTCTGTGCCGTCATGTGCTGGGGGAGCAGCATTAGAAAGAGGGATGCCACACAGCTGGATGAGTTGGTGAGAAAGTGTGGTTGGGTGGTGGGTGTGGAGCTAGGCTTAACATTGGTAGCTGAGAGGAGGATTCTTAGCCAGTCTTAGCCAGTCCATCATCCGCTAAGTGTCTGTTTTTTAATGTTGCTACTGGATTTTCTAATTTTTCCTTTGGGATCTATCTATCTATCTATCTATCTATCTATCTATCTATCTATCTATCTATCTATCTATCTAAAGGCCACAGCCACCAGGGAATACTGTTTCCATGAAAGGGTATACATGGTCTGCAACAGTGCTTAGGTAGATGGTACGTGTCAAAGTGGATGGATGGCAGGACCCAAGATTTCCCAGCAGAACACTGCCCAAAGCATCACACTGCCTCTGCTGGCTTGCTAAAGTGCATCTTAAGGCCGGGGACACACCAAGCCAACTTCAGCTAACTAGTGGTGACGAAAGCAGACGGAGTTGTCACCTTGTGTCAGCAGCGTCGGATCAAAAAGCTGCACTTGAAACACACTTTCCCCATGCCAACTGAACATGCTAAATCAGGTAAACACCCGCCAACGTAAGTCCAACAAGAGGAACACACCAAACAAACTTGCCCGATAGTAGCTCAACTGTTGGATCGGACCACACTCTCCACGTGCATCAGTGAGCCATGACCATGTCGCCAGTTCACCTCTGTTTCTTCCTTTGACCACTTTTGATAGATACTGACCACTGCAGATTGGGAACACCCTACAAGAGTTGCAGTTTTAGAGATGCTCCAATCCAGTCATCTAGCCATCTCAATTTGGCCCTTGTCAAACTCACTCAAATCCTTACACTTGCCCATTTTTCCTGTTCCTAACACCAACTTTGAGGACAAAATGTTCACATGTTGCCTAATCTATCCCACCCACTAACAGGTGCCGTGATAAAGAGAAAAACAGTGTTATTCACTTCACCTGTCAGTGGTCATAATATTATGCCTGATCTGTGTATATGTGTGGGAACATTTGCCAACCTCAAGTTAGTTTTACCACTTTGGTCTATGGTTTCATATGTGGTAGATAAAAATTAAAAGACAACAAGCATGAAATTACCTTTATTATCTTTAAAACAGGTCTGTATTCTGGTTATGTAAATTTCATTATTAGGAGCCTACTCATACATATCTTACAAAATTGTTGAAGTAAACAACTTGTTGAGGTAAGAGAGTTGTTTAGTGTTACGCTTCCTCTTTTTAAAAAATGTACATGCATGAGAACAGTTACCATTCTCACGCTGGTTTTATACTGTGGTTCCTTGGAAATATTAGAAATAAATTACAAGTAAAGAATGGCATTTAACATGTCTGTTACCTTCTGTGATTGTTTAATTTGCTTTGGTATTTTTTCTGGGTAATTTTTTTTTTTTTTTTTTGGCCACACAGAAAAAAAAATCCTCAGACTTAATTCAATACTATAGCTTGTAGAATTGTTGCAGTGAATGAAAAGATGTTGTTACGACCTCTAGTGGTTAGCCGTAACAGAAAAAGAGAACTGAGATCACACCAGAGAGTTGCCAAATGAACAATTTTTATTTTCTTTTTATTATTACTTTCTTTTCAGGGGCAGACAAGGCCAAAACAAAAAAATAAACAAAAATAAACAAAAAAAAAAAACAACTTTTCTTTGAAACTAAATAAACTCAAATGGAGATAAAGAAAACAAAATACAGAGCAACTTACCTCCCTCAACCATAAAGTGAGAAAAAGATACATAAATAAAATGGCGTCTAACTCCCTATGTCCCAAAGTTATTTACAAAGTTTCAGGGCATTCACAAAGCAGAATCAGAATACAAATCGTAGTCAAAAGAGGCAATGTTCAGAGAAACAGGAGATTCAGTATCTGATCTTACAATGACAGACACTCAACAGATTCACTACACAGAATATATCTCTCTGGTACGACACTCATAACCAAACAATGACAAAGATACAAACAATAGCAGAAAATAGTTAATCAGCATGCTAGCAAAACCCCAAAGTACTGTGTCAACGAGGCTCAAAGGCACTAGATGAGTGTTTGGGGCAGTCCTTATATCTGGTTCAGGTGCATAGTAGGACCAATCACCATCTTCAGCTGGTTAACAGAGGCCACACCAATGCGGAACACAAACATGTCTACACACACGAGCAGAGAGAGGAAAGAAAACATACAAAAAAAACTGTTCACAGATGCATAGCATATCTTAAGGTCATAACAATATTAACAGCAATTAAGTTATTAACATCAAGTATTTATACAGTCTTACAGATTTATTGAAACAGAAATGTTGATTGAAATGATTTGCAAAAAAAGTTTCTTTCCAACAGCTTCTCACTTCCAACTAAACTTCCCAACAGCTACACCTACTACAGTATTTTATGTCTTGTGTGTTTATTTTCAAACTCATGCACTTTGTTTCTGTTTGGCTTGTTAATCACACAAATCAAGTGCCCAGAGCTCACCTCATTTAGATTCAGGAGACAGCTGCTTTTAAACCATCTACATTATTATTAAATGCAATATATCAGTCATATTGCACTACAGTGTAAAATGACACATTAAATGTTTGATTCTTACTTAAATTACTAAATTTACAAAAAATGTCCCGTGTATTGCAATGCTAAAGGAGCCCGACCAAGTATTGAATGCATAAATTAACATACTTTAAAGAAGTTGAACTTTTCTGTTTTGCAAATCCTTTTTTGGTTGATCTTAGAAACTACTCTAATATTTTGAAATACTGGATTTTTGACATTCAGGAGCTGTAAGCTCTAATCATCAAAATTAAAGCACACACAAAAAAAAAAATCCATTTTTCCATGATATTCATATACATACACACACACACACACACACACACACACACAGTGCCATGAAAATGGTTCTTAGGATTTTAGAAAAGGTCCTAAATCTAATAACTGCTTGTACCACCGTTTGCAGCAACAACTGCAATCATGCGTTTGCGATAACATTTGCCTTTTAACTCTCCCATGGATGCCATTTTTGCCCAGAATCTGTCTTATTGTTGAATCATGAACACTAATTAGGGCAAGTGACGCCTGCAGTTCTTTAGATGTTGTTCTGGGTTCTTTTTTGACCTCAAGGATGAGTCGTCGTTGCTCTCTTGGAGTAATTTTGGTAGGCCGACCACTCCTGGAAAGGTTCACCATGGTTCCAAGTTTTCTCCATTTGTGAAAAATGGCTCTGACCGTGGTTTGCTGGAGTCCCAAAGCCTGAGAAATGGCTTTATAATCCTTTCCAGACTGATACATGTCAACTATTTTGTTTCTCATCTTGAATTTCAGATTCAATTTAGATCACTGCAAGATGTGTTGCTCTTTAAGCATGCTTCACTTCATCAGACATCTTCTATTTAAGTGATTTCTTGATTCAACAGGTCTGGCAGTAATCAGGCCTGGGTGTGGCTAGTGAAATTTAACTCAGCTTTATAAAATAATGTTCTTAATCAGAGTTCTTTCATGATTTAACAGGAGGGGGCAATTAATTTTTCACGTAGGACCAGGTAGGTTTGGACAGCTTTTTTCCAACTGGACAGTTGGATGGTAAACTGGTGCTGTACTAATAGGGTGGCTGGGAAAATAAGAAGGTGATGCTCTTCCATACATGCTGAGATGTCTGTCAGGCAGTCTGAGATCTGAGCAGGTACCACTGGATCATCTGGTTGAAATGAGAGATAGAGCTGTCTGTTATCATCATAGCAATAGCAGGAGAAACCATGTGCCTTAATGATGGGTCACAGTGATCTAGTGCATAAAGAGAACAGGAGGGGTCCAAGAACTGATTCCTGAAGAACCCCAGTGATTTGGATACCTCTCCTTCCCAAGACACCCTGAAGGACCCACCTGTGAGTGCAGTTACGGTGATGCCCAGCAATGAGAGGATGGACAGAAGGATTTGATGATTAACAATGTTGAATGCAGCAGATAGTTCTAACAGAATGAGAACTGAAGATTTGGACTAATAAATAATAATCTTCAGTGACTTACAGCAAGGCGGTTTCAGTTGAATGGCCACTTTTAAATACAGATTGGTTCAAGATCCAGAATCTCTTGGTTCAAGTGATTTTACTATGAACGGGAGGAGAGACATGGGCCTGTAGTTCTCAAGTGAGGTGTCTTGTGTTGGTTTTTTAAGCAATGGGGTTAACCAGAGTCCAACTGAATGCGGTGGGAAAAATGCCTGTGAGAAGAGCTGTGTTGATGATGATATGTGTGTGAAGGCATAAGTCCAGGGGAAATAGCTTGTAGTAGATGTGAGGTGACTGGATCTAGAGGGCAGGTGGTAGGGTTGCTGGAGAGAATAAGTTTAGAGACTTAATCTTCTGTAAGAGGAGAGAAGGACGAGAGAAGATGGTCAGCTGCATGAGTGTTTGCTGTGAGTTCCTGGGTGAGTGGAGCCTGATGACAGAAAATAGTGAAACTGTAATGCCAGCAGAGGGAGCCCTTGCCTGAGTACTGACTGTTCACCGCTCCCTCTGCTTCTATGGTCATTTCCTGTTTGACACTATTTAACACGAGTCAGCATGTTTCCCCATTGCGAAGTATTGCCAGTTTACCTGCCTTACCTGTTTTCACGTTCTTACTTCTTGGATAGCCCCATTAGATTTATTGCCTGATTGGACTGATGTTTGTGTTTGACCCATTCGCCTGCCTACTTGTCTCTGCCTTTTGGATTCCCCTTGTCTATGTTGAAAGATCGGACCTCCATTACAGTACTGACTCTCTGCCTGGTTTAACGACACTGTCTCTAAGATCTTTCCCTAATAAACTTCTGCAAATGGATTCTAATACTGCCTCAGCCTCCTCGTTACAGAAATAAAAACCACATTCCAGTGAAAAAAAATTATTTTCATAATCTTCTATGATGTCTGTAAGAACATCATTACGTGTATTATGATGTGATTGAGTGGTAGTGTCTCTCTGCAGATGATGATATGCAGGATGTGACAGCATCTGAAATACAGAATTGAGTTACAATATGTCTCCTTCCATTTGTTTTTGTGTGAATGTGATATAAAGTCATGCAGCTGTGACTGGGTATGTTTATGCATAAACCTAAGTAATTGGGAGAAAAAAAAAACATAAATTAAATGTTTTATGTTACTTACTAAGTAGTAAAGAGGATAGAAGTATCCAAAAAGACATGATTGGTAGGAAACCAGTTATAATTTGAAAGTTATAAATCATAGACATTTTAATAAAGAAATCGTTTACCTGTTGACAGTCAGTGTAGTTGGATGGCTGAGCTTCAGAAAATCAGTAATGAGCCATCATTTTTTAAGAGTGTAGCCTCTGTTAACAATAACAATAGCATGTTGTGTGACTTGGGTACTTTTTTATTGACATGAAATTGTTGTAAAAATGACAAATAGCCTTTTTTATTCACCCTCAACCCATCCTAGGTGTAAATTACTTTCTTCTTTTAGACGAATCCAGTCGGAGTTATATTAAAAATTGTCCTGTCTCTTCTAAGCTCTTTCATTTTAGTGGGTGGGTGTTTATGTTTAACAGTCCAAAACACATTAAATAAAGCATGCACATCCATAAAAAAACATGACTCACACCGCTCCGGGGGGTAAATGAATATGGAAGCAGATTAGTCTCAAATATAATTCACGCAAAAAACACGATTCACACATGCGTAGACAATTTAACATGCATGAAACCTAATTCACGTACACACAAAAAAAAATTCACGTGCGTGAAAAAAAAATATATATTCACAAAAAGCAATTCACATGCGCAAAATAAAATTATATATTCATAAAATACCATTTCACAAATGCAAAACACAATTCATAGATATACAACTGTGCACAAAAAACCTTTGAATGTTTAAAATGTACGAGTGTCTGAATGTACAAATCGTCATTTACTACGAATCCACTCGGATTTGTGTGTGTGTGTTTTTGAGACTTTCCTGGCAGAGCTCTGAGAGTGCATTCAAGGAGAGTAGTTTTGCACATGTTCAGATGAAGTCACAATAATGGCAGAAGCTTCCTTTGTTTGAGTCTGCGCGTTAGAAACGGAAGTGCTAAAAATCGCTAAAAATGGGCTTCACTTGTCTCAGTTGAGTTCCAGTTGGGTCGCTGTGTCCATTTCTTTTACTGTCTATGGGATTACTGATTTAAAGGCTTAATGTCCGTTCTAATTAATCCATATTGCGCAACGCAAAAGAAGCGCAGAATCATGCTCCTTGAATGCACTCTCAGTGGCTTATGATATGATTGGTTGAATGGTAAGCTCGCATCTGATTGGCTAAAGAGTACGACAGACCCACGTGGGAAGAGAGCTCTGCCAGGAAAGTCTCAAAAACACACACACACAAATCCGAGTGGATTCGTAGTAAATGACGATTTGTACATTCAGACACTCGTACATTTTAAACATTCAAAGGTTTTTGTGCACAGTTGTATATCTACGAATTGTGTTTTGCATTTGTGAAATGTATTTTATGAATACATAATTTTATTTTGCGCATGTAAATTGCTTTTTGTGAATATATATTTTTTTTCACGCACGTGAATTTTTTTTGTGTGTACGTGAATTAGGTTTCATGCATGTGAAATTGTCTATGCATGTGTGAAAAGCTTTCCATGCTTTAACAATATTCTAAACAAACCTAATTAAATAAATGAAGGCCTCTTGTAGCGAATCCATGTGTTTTTGTAAAAAAAAAAAAAAAATCCATATTTCAAACGTACTAAAAACTTCTCTCTCAATTCTCCCTCCCACATCTGTTGTACTCGGAAGCCATTCCAGCAGTTGACTTATAGGACGTCAGGGTAGCATGATTAGTCATGTGAATTACAAGTGCAAACCGAGTAATTGTAAAGAAAAATGTCAGAGGATTTCTATAAAAGCCAAGAGCCACTTTATTTGACTGCAATGATAATGCTTTGAATTGCCAGGACAATTTTTAATATAACTCTGATTGGATTCGTCTGAAAGAAGAAAGTCATATACACCTAGAATGCTTTGAGGGTGAGTAAAACACAGGCTATTTTTCATTTTTGGGTGAACTAACCCTTTGAAAGCACATTTTTTTCTTTCATATTCATGGAGTCCCAAAATGGCACAGTTGAGTACACTTTGATGTTATGAAAAAGAAGAATCCAAGGCACTTCTTCTGGTCCAAAAAAATATGGGGATGGGCATACAACCTTGTTAGCCATTACAGAGAGAGAGAGAGAGAGAGAGAGAGTGTGTACAATAATTATTATTATTAAGGGGTTGAGGGGGGCACACTAATAATGGTTTCACAAAAATGGAGTAAAATCTTATTCTTCATTCAACCCAGGAAAAATGGTAGCTCTCAACGAAAATATCCAAAAACTTCCCTTTGTAAAAGTTTTTGTAGTCTATCACCCTTTCTAAAAGATCCAGTCATACCAAACCAAAAAACCATACCAAACCAAAAAAAATTTAAAGTAGAGGAATTAGAATCATGACCGACACATAATGCACTGACATATGATAATCTTTGTTTCTTGTACGAACATTTTTTGGATCCCATAATCTATTTTGCATCCTATGTTTAGTTTGACCCACATAGAAACAGTTACAAGGACATTGAGGTCAATAGATTACATAGCTGAACATACTCTTACAATGTGTGGTGGGATGACCTAAAGAGGTCAGTAGTAACCAGGCGAAAGGGGCCATGAGGTGACTTTGATAAACAGGCACATTTCTATTTAGACAGGTCAAAAGTATTAAAACATCACATCACCAATCTTTGATGCAAATACCCACATGAAAACAAAATCAAAATAAATAAACAACAAAAAGAGAACCAACTATAGATGGCCACAGGTTACCCAGAAAGTGAAGACAGAAGTGGCACGAGCAAAAGTGTTCTCACAGCAGTCAAGCTCACAGCAATCACACTGCAAACCTACAGAGAAAAAACAAAGATAAAGTGATCAAACTACCACACAATCCCAGCCACCTCACCACCGCCATCCACACAGTGAGGGCAACTCCGTGGCCACCATTGGCTTAAGAAACCAAAACTAAACCTATAAGAGAAAAGAATAAACAGCTTAATTAATAGTGGGCAATGCAGGTGATACAAACACAAGTCAGCATTGTAACACAATCACTATTAACCCAGTTTCTTCATTGCCTAATATATCCTCTCACAATCTGGTTCTCAAAACCACAAAAAAAAACAAAAAAAAAAAACATTAACATAAAGTTCTCAGTCCATTAAAGCTAAAGTAAACGGTAACCGTGCATCCCTTTAACATCCACAATTTCTGACTGGGACAGTCAGGCAGCATCAGTCAGGCAATAATCCAGCCACAACACTCTTAATCGGTACATCATATGTTCAGTTCTCAACGAGGCTCTGGCAGTATTCAATGTAACTGCTTATCTGCTGCCATTCTTTTGAAGTGCTATATCATTCTTTTCAAAGTTCTAGATCCGCCACAACATTCCCGAAATCAACAGTGGAAGAGATCGAGCAAACAAGCTTCACTACTTCCTTATATAATGCTGGGGCTGCTGGGACTTGTAGTGCCCAAACCATGGTCCCATTACAAATGTATAAATGATTTGATTGAATACATTTTCTTTGTGCAGACATCTACAAATGATTTAGTTTGAATTACATTGTCACAATGATCGCAACGTCCAAACTTAAACATCCCTTGTAACTTTATCATTGATCAAGGGAGGATTTCTGTAGCTCACCATAACTACGATTGATCTCCCAGTTTCGATTAATTATACGTTTGATTTCATGTGACAGTACTATAATCCATCATGAAATATGGTTGTGTTGAGGTGTTCTTCTTGCTTTTCTTTTAAAGAAGGTCCTTCTGTTGTAGTTGTGTCACTTTATTTAAAGCCTGATCCACACTTAGATGTTCTTAAGATTATGTTTAAAAGTACTAAAGAATAATTTTTAGTGTATATAAATACAAAATTAGTGCATGAAAATAGAGCAATATAAGTACATTATGGAAGCGCAATTTTTTCTCCTGGGCAAGACATCTGTGGTTTGTGGTTGGAAAGAAACGCTCACTTGTGGTGGATGGAGACCTCTATAAAAGAGCTCCACATGCTTCTGAAGAGCACATCTGAACCTCGATTCTGAAAGCTTTGTCTTCACACTGATTAGAGATCATCTGCTAAGATGCTCCGCAACATATTTCTTGTCAGCTTGCTCATATTTGCAGGTAAAATAATCACCAGTTCAGTTCTAATATGACTTCTACAGTACTTTGTGTTAGGTATACATTTTTGTTTTATGATTGAATCATTTGTTTTAACATGAATTATTGTCCATTTATTTGTAGTTTGTGCAGCTCATTGGGAGATCCGTGAGGTGGACTCTGCTGAGGACCAAGATGAAGAGATCTCTGTAAGCATCTCCTGATTACAACAGTTCATTAAATAAGTGTATACTTTAAAATAATGACCGATGCATATATTTGTTTAACTAGACTAGGGCAAAACTTTTCACTCATTTGCATGTGATTAACAGGTGATCGACGACTAATTAAGCAGCATAGTTTATTGCATTGTCTCTATGAGTGCAGAGAGATTTGGAGATTGGCTTCTGCTGTATTCTTATCTGCTTTATTGTTATACAATTTATGTTTGCTTCATATGGCATTGTTTTTCAGGCTGATGGCATGCCGAAACAGCAGTCATCTAGTGAGTGCATAATATGCAAATTGATCGTAAAGGCGGTGAAAACATTACTCTCCCATAAACCAACGGTGGTGGGTGTCATGTTTAATACTAAATTATTGATCTGACCATACATCTCACAACAACCTTGACTAAATTTATAATTTCCCTCAGGATGAAATCAAAACCAAGCTGAAAAAGGGCTGTGATGTATTAAATCAGAGGAAGGATCCGTGCAAGAACTTTGTTGAGAAGTATATGAACAAGCTGATCAAAGAGCTAATGACAGATGACGCCCCAAACAAAGTCTGTTCTAAAATTCTTATCTGCTAATAGGTACAGAAAAACCCATGCTAAAAATGTACAATCACGTCTTTTTTCCTACAGTAATATGGTAATAATGGTTAAATGATGATATATTAATTTTTTTTAACCTTTTTTGTTTGTTTGTTTTGTTTGTTGCAGGTCAGAGCCACAAAGGAGATAATTTTGTACATGATCAAGCTCATGGCAATTTCTGAATGAGAATAAATTACTTTGAAAGCATTACAATGAAAAAAATAAAATAAAAATAAAATATGAATAAAGCAATCAATTATCTGTGTTTTCTTTTTATTGTTTTCTAATTATTAAGCTAAATCAAACACGTTTAAAATATAAAGTAAATAAAATCTAAACAGAATAAATGTTATTAAAATATGCAGAGACAATATTCTCAACAACAGTTCAAAAGCAAAAAAATAAATAAATAAAATAATCATAATTTTTACCAGATCTGTTTCATACTATTGCATTGTTTTGTCTGCATTGCAAAGATATTATTCAATTTAAACTGAAAAGTATATGTTTACATCATAAGTCAACTATGTTTCTTGCAGAATAAATATTAGTTCAATCCACTGTGATTATGACAGATGTGCATGAGGTTTGGACAGGTGAAGATAAATAAAGGATCTTGACTTCTGCCATATCTAGGACAGATCAAACCATTTAAAGTGGCATGCCTGATTTGATGATGCCATTTCTGAATGGCGTCTTACAGAGCTTGACTTGACTTGTAGTATCAAGACAAATAAGATTCAAGGAAAATAATAATGGATCATCAAAAATACATTAACATCATATATTAATCAGTTCACACAGATGAGTAATGAAATGTCCTTAAAAGTCAAACAATACTATCCAGTCAACTGTGATACAGATCACGTGATACATATAAGATATTTGATACTGTTTCAGAAAATAATGATTCCTTATCATCACATCTAAACTGGTTTCATTTCCCCAACATGATCTTCTTCTCTCATGTCTGGAAACAGTTTGTGGTTGATATCCAGCACCGATATGGTGTAGCTTTTTTTCAGACAGAGGATCTCTCAGTCCTAACATCCCATTTTCAGACAGATCCCAGACCTGGTCAAAGTAAAAAAAAAAAAAAACACAAACAATTCAGATGAAGTTGTTTAATGGACAGTCAGCTAAGCTTATGTTCTGCGTGATTTTAGCAGGGTGTGCAACTATGACCCTTTAAGTACTATACACATAACATTTTTCAAGCTGTTTTAAGACCTTTTGAGAAGCTTTATCTTTGAAGACAATTTACCACATCCTCTTCTTTCACTCCTTTCAAGAGCATCACTTGGTCAAAACCCCTTATTTGGCTGATAAGATCATCTGTACAAAGTAAAATTCTTAAAATAGTGCAATAAAACTTTCATTATGCAAGATTTAAGAAAAAGTTACAGAGGCAAAGGACTTGCTCATGAGACTCCATTAGCATGTGTAGTTCTCAGAGACTGGAGTCTTTGCCTCTAGAATATATCTTTTGTTGCAGTAAATGTGTCTTTTTCCTCTAGAATCTTTCTCCGAAGTTCATGACTTCTCTCACAAATGTGTTTTAGTCTGTGCAGTGTAAGGCCTTGCTTCAAACCAATCAACTATCAATCCACAATTTATAACACACAACTTTTACAAAACAATGAAATAATGTAAATTGGTGGTTATATCAACTAAACCAATTTCATGACACTTGTCTGCTTTTATTTAAGAAAAACAGGTGGTGTGGTTTGTAAAAATTTAAGATTAAAAATGTTCCAGTCACACTTTGCTAACATGCTATAATTGTAATAGTTGTATCAAAAAAAAAAAAAAAAAAAAAAACCTTTTAGAAAGAATAATCAAGGCTGACATGAACAGTCCTGTGAGTGATCATCATAAAGTGCTGTAACACATAACACAGCATTGCTTCAATACACAAATACCAGTGGACTTCAGCACCTTTCTGTCTTTGTTTGGGCGCAAGATGGCCGTCTTCATTCCTCATCCTGAGCAAATAATTTCCTTGGTCTTCATTCTCTTTTGTAAAACAAGATAATCTACATACTCTGTGTGCAATTAATATTGCTCCTTAAACATATAATTAAATTAGTTTAAAATAAGATTTAGACCAGAACATTTGATGAGTAAATGTTGATTCAAAAAAATTTTAAACAAATGTACCAAAATGTACCTGATCATAGCAAGATTCGCTGAGGCTAATAGCTCTTTTTTATTTTTTAGGAAGTTTTGTGAGGGTTGGCTCTTAAAAGAGCTGTTGGGCTCAATATTGTAGAAGGACAGCATTATCTGGAAGCAATCCTGTAAGACAGAAAGGAAGAAAATATTATTACATTAAATTACATGCAACTTACACATTACTGTGGGGTTTTTTTAAACCACAAAAGCAGCCTCTGTAAAGATGCTGTATAATTAAATGTTAAATGCATCCATTATTAAAAGCAAGTCATTAATAGCAAGCTATATTCATATGAATTCTTTTTAAAATGATTACATGCTAACAGGACTGTTATCTGTAGTGTAACTGATCTGGTTCTGACAAATTAATCAAAGAATTGATATATCACGTGACACATCAAACTAGCATTTCCACTCGTGGAAACATAAATGACGAGGTGCAGAGAGATATTATGTATAGTTGGAACATGAACTGACGGGGCTTATTTGAAGTACTTTATTAAGAAGCCAATGGACAACTGATTTACCAATACTGTGATAGTGTCAGATGAGACGGTCCTGGGGCTTGTACAATATCATACAAGTGTTAAATTGAATTACTGAATTATTAAGACTTTGATATGTGACTGTATTTAGGGATCATTTTTTAAGACTTTGACCCTGTCCAAATACCCACACTTGCAGTCTTGGGCATTTGAGAGCATGTGTACATGACAGTGTGTGCACAAGACTGTCCCCGATCTTAATAATGCCAAAGCGCAGTGCCCTTAACGCACACTAAACCCACACTATCTCCAATACCGCTCCGGAGCGTTATTTAGTGCTTAGCGTATCCCATCATGCATCATGGTTTGGAATAAATCGTGAGACGTTTTGCCGAGATCTCACGAGAGGTCACGGAAACCTTTTCAATGTATGTAAAATATAAATTATAATAATTAGAAATTAAGAATAATTTAGTAGTAAAACAAAGTGTTGCACGTTTTATTGGTGCACAGAAAAGTATATTTTGTACATCATTTGCAACTGCTTTTTATCACTTAATTAGAAGCACCACAAATTAAATTGTCATCTTCAATAGGGACTATTGAAAAGACATTTAGAAGTTTATTTTAAAATGCAAAGTTGAAAAAAAAAAAAAAAAAATTCTCTGTAAACATGTGTGTCCCATAAGGCAGTGGTTCCCAATCCTGATCCTGGAGAACTCCCAACACTGCACATTTTAGATGTCACCTTATTTAAACACACCTGATTCAATTCATCAGCTCATTAGTGAAGACTCCAAGACAGGGTTATTCAAATCTTACCCTCGAGCGCCATTGCACTGCAGAGTATAGCTCCAACCCTGATCAAACACACCTGAGCATGCTAATCAGTGTCTTCAGGATCATTAGAAAATCACAGGTAGGTGAGTTTGATCAGGGTTGGAGCTAAACTCTGCAGTGCACTGGCCCTCGAGGGTAAGATTTGAATAACCCTGCTCCAAGACCTCAAATGTGTGTGTCAGATAAGAGAGACACCAAAACCGTGGACCTACAGGACCAGGATTGGGAACCACTGCCATCAGGTAATGAAAAGTTCGACACACACTTGTGGTCTTCATGCTCACTTGGGCCAAATACAGGAAATACATCAAATAAGTAATCCAGTGGTCAAGTGCAAAGATGACAAGTGTGGGTATTTGGACAGCGCAAACGTTTAAGAAACAACAAATGCTGTGCAAATTATAACAGCAGGAATGTTTGATAAAAGAGTCAAACTAACACAGACCTACTGCTGCAAATGTCTGCCTCCGCAGCTTTCTGTCTTCTCCATTTCTGAAGGAATACCTCTTCACAAACAGGACTGGGCTGACTGCTTCCTTTACATCTTTTCAGCTAAAAAAAATATAATAATAAAAAAGGGGAGAGAAAATAAAATAGAATTATATACAGAATGTTAATAATGATCTGTGAGCAAAATATTTTAGATATAAACTGATATGAATGAACTGCAAGATTGAAAAAATATGTTTTTTTTGTTTGTTTTTTTTATACATGTTTTGGATTTACATTAAAAGGTATTACAAGCATGGTACATTACATGTGATTACTGTGATATCTGTCATATAAAAGCACATCAAAACACTACCATTACAGTGGTACAACCATAGTTAGTTTGGTGATTATTGTGCTATTACTATACCATAGTAAAACTACAGTTACTGTGGTAAAAACATGGTAAGTGTCTTGTTTACCGGGTTTTAACTTCAAATTTCATTTGTTACTATTGTAAGTGTCATGGTTACCATGATTTTACTACAAATACAACTTACATCTTTGAACCTGATATGAATATAAAACTGACCTAAGGTCAAAGGCACGTCACGTGACAGATAGCATTTAATCACCCTAGTTCTCTTCAAGCATACGTTTCGGTGTCTCAGGGAGTGGCTCTCTCCTCTCAGTAAAAAAGGAGCGACGCAACGTCATTACGACATTCAAAAACCTCTTCTCGCTTTACACCAGAAGCCTACCCAACTCTGATAGCCATCAGCTAGTCTCCACGCTGGTTGCTGGCTTGTCATTCTGGTACTGTGCTTATAGACAATCTGTTGGCCACCACGCCGCTTTCGCCTACAATCGGCACTCCAGGTCATTGTTAGGGTCATTCAGTACCGCAACTATGGCTGCAGCAATGCAGACTACCGTAGCTAGCAAGGGAGATCCGTGGCTTTGCTCATGCGGGAACAAGATCTCATGCAATGACACACACCAGGTCCGCTCTGCATGTCTTGGGCTGAAACATGCTCAAATGGTGGTCGATATTCCCAGATTCTGTGAGCACTGCGCACGTTTCGCCATGAAGAGCCTCTGTCGTAGGCTAGCACGCCAAGCTATCTTGTCTGGTTAGCTAGTCTCGCTCTGGTTTCCGCCCCTCAGGTACCCATTCCTGTAGAGCTGCCCACCACGGCAACTCTATCGTGGGGTGAACAACTGGATGTATGCACCCCTCTGGCTGGAGTCCTCAGCACAGACGAGGAGGAGGAGGAGAATTTGAGGAAGAGATGGGCAATCGGATTTCCTTCTCTCTGAAGAGGAGGAAGATTTCAAGGGAACAGTACAGTACAGTTACAGACTGCAGTTTGCCACTTCTCCCCCGCAGTTCAAAGGAATAATTTATTCTCAGGTGTGGGGAGCATTAGTACATGTTCTTCAGGACGAGATTACCTCCCTGTTGAACAAAAAGGCAATAAGAGTGGTTCCTCCCGAGGAAAGTCACAGTGGGTTTTACTCGAGATACTTCCTAGTCCTGAAAAAAGGGACTCGAGATTAGACAGCCATGCTCCTAGAACATCTACAAAAACTGGGATTAAAATTAAACACCGGAAAGAGTGTTTTAGTTCCCAGACAGTCAATAACGTATATCTAGGGTTGTTACTGGACTCCTCCTGTCAGAGGAGAGAGTAATAAAATTTACGAAATGCCTGGCCGATTTTCGGAAAGGGAACAGTGTTTCTTTTCGCACATGCCTCAGACTATAAAGTCTGATGGCCTCAGGTCTAATAGTCATTCCCTTAGGCAGACTATTTATGAGAGAGTTTCAACGCTGGGTAGCTTGTCTGAGACTAGACCCGTTACGGCATTCCCGGAGGAGAGTGAGAGTGACATCCGCCGCAGTCTTGGCACTGCGTCACTGGCGGCCCCCGTGCTTTCTGGTACAAGGGGTGCTGATGGGTGTTGAACAGACCAGGAAGGTCATAACGATGGACGCGTCATTGTCCAGCTGGCGGGGCATTCACGAGGGCAGGGCAGTGAACGGGAGATGGGGTCCCCATCTGAGCCACTGTCACATAAACTACTTGGAAATGCTGGCCGTCTTTCTAACGTTGAAGCATTTTCTTCCTTTTCTGAAAGGACATCATGTTCTTGTGAGAATGGACAACACTAAAGTTGTGGCATACATAAACAGACAGGGAGATCTCAGATCACTCCCTTTACACATGTTGGCACGCAAATTGATTTTGTGGAGCAAATCCAGTCTTTTATCCCTGAGAGCGATACATGTTCAAGGCATCATGAACAGGGGTGCAGATCTGCTGTCCAGGGGAAATCCCCTTTATTGAGAGTAGAAGCTGAACACGGAAGTGGTTGGTCAAATTTGGAGCATATTCGTTAGAGCAACAGTGGATCTGTTTGCGTCGCAGGACAATGCTCAATGCCCTCAGTTCTTCTCTCTGAAGGATCAGAGCACGCCTCTGGGAATAGATGCACTGGCGCACGAGTGGCCTCGTGTTCTCCTATATGCGTTCCCACCAATTGCATTGATATCTCCAGCCCTTCACAGAGTGAGGGAGGAGGGACTGAGAATGATACTGGTAGCTCCGCGGTGGCCAGGGAAATTTTGGCATTCTCAACAATAAAGGTGTTTCTGGCCGCAATATCTGTCTGTCATGTAGGTCTTGATAACAAAACTGCGGGGCAGCACCCTTTGGTATGCCGGGTTATGAAGGGTGCGCGTCGTGCTTTGCCAGTCTCAAAACCGATCTCTCCATCATGGGATCTGGTTCTGGTGCTTGATGTGCTTTCTGTGACTCCATTTGAGCCACTGGACAAAGCTGACCTGAAATTATTGTCGTTCAAGACGGTGCTGCTGTTAGCTTTGGCTTCAGCGAAGCGCATAAGTGAAATTCACGCACTTTTCAGCGTGTACACAATTTATGCCAGGGGACGCAGGGGTGCTTTTGAAACCCAATTCTGCTTTTATGCCCAAGGTGGTCAATTCTATTGTTCCTCTCAAGTTAAGAGCCTTTAACCCACCACCTTTTGCTTCAGCAGAACAGCAAAGGCTGAATACGTTATGTCTGCTGCGTGCTTTACACATTTACACGGAGAGGACTAAAGGGTTCAGAGAGAGTGATCAGCTGTTTGTGTCTTGGGTGAAGCCGCGTATGGGGAAGCCGATTACTAAACAGCGTTTATCCCACTGGATAATGGAGGCAATTTCTCTTGCATATTCCAATAAGGGTTTTACGCCTCCGTCTGGTTTACGTGCTAATTCAACGAGAGGAATGTCAATGACATGGGCCCTCTTTAAAGGCCCTCTTTCACCGCACACATTTGAGAGGTTCTATAAACTGGATGTTACAGCTCAAACGTTTGCACATGCTGTTTTGAGCGTTGGATCTTAAGTGTTAACCAGCCCTATAATAGTTTCTTTGGTTGGCATGAGACTTCGAGACAGGCTATCTGGCAATACGGGAGTTAGGTTATCCCATAGTGAGACACCGAAACGTATGCTTGAAAGAGAACAATAGGTTACTTGTGTAACCCCACTGAATGTCGTAATGACGCTGCGTCGCTCCTTTTATACAGAGAGGAGAGAGACACTCCCTGACGCAATGTCATGTCTGCCAGCCAATAGGGGATGGTGTAATGGAATTGGGCTTCTGAGGAATACGCGGAAGGGGCGTATCCCATATTGAGACACCTCACTTAATGCTATCAGAGAACCGGGGTTACGCAAGTAATGTATTGTTAGCAGGTGTGTTCATTTAGTTAAATGGAATGAAACTCAAAGACAGCCTCGGATGACCGATATAATACAGCGAATAAACATACAGCGCTAATCTGATTAATAAAAAAGACAGAATACATTTTATAACAGGCATTATACAGCGTATTTACGACTACTCACCCAACCTGTGGCACATGTAAACTGATGCCAAATATTGCGATGTGTGCTGAATGACACTTCTTGAACGTGATTTCATAGTGATAAACATCTCATGCCCTTTGTGTCTGAGTACTGACGCCTATGGCAAGCCGTTGTAACCTTTAATCTACAAACTGCACTAGTATCTAATTTAACGTTACTAGTACTTATTTTTTTAGATACTAGTATCTTTTCAATAAAGTACTAGTACGTATTCATTTACTACTAGTACTTATTTTTTAGGTACTAGTGCTTATTCTTTAGCTACTAGTGTATTTTGTAAAGTTACTAGTACTTATTCATTAGATACTAGTACTTAATCATTAGATACAAGTACTTATTCATTAGATACTAGTGCTTATCTATTATGTACTAGTATTTATTCATTAGATACTAGTGCTTATCTATTATGTACTAGTATTTATTCATTAGATACTAGTACTTAATCATTAGATACTAGTACTTAATCATCAGCAAATTTTTAAACACTTAGCTTAAATATGTAATATTAATGAAATAGTGTTAATAAATGGCTGCTGAGATAGTATTCTCAAGTGAAATGGATAGAGGCTTGGACCCGGAAACAGCATTCCTTACGTCATGACTTAACAAGAGGATTCTCCCAAGCCATCAAACTGACATCATCAGGGCAAGAACGCCATTCCAGAGCCGGAAGCGACGGCAGACAATTTTTTCCGCAGTGTATTGACTTGCATGGTTCAACTGTTTGCCACAAGACTAGTACTGTGCATTAAAAAAGCAAGTTGGGTTATTTTTCATTTCATGATGTACAATCATTTTCAATACCATTGGCAAAACTACCACATACTGTATACTGCCATTTACCTGTAGATATTTTAATAATTACATTTTTTTTTTGTCCATCCATTTTTTCAATGCACTCATCATTTCAAGCTTTGAAATTGGTTTAATCCAAGTCTTCTAAAAAGACCCATTCACTTTATATGATGAACAGATTTTACAAAGGCTTTTATTTACATATATAAATATTGATCAGTGACCATTACAAAATCTCAATATTAAACATTTGCTCATTCTGTGTAATTGTGTCTTTAAAATAGGGTGACTTTGTTGCAAAAGAGCGCCAAAATGGTATTTATTTATTTTAGCTTTCAGTGAAGCGCATATCAAAGCTTGTATTGGTTTAGAGCAATGACGTCCTTGATGTTGTCCGAAGTGCTGAAGTTTTACATTTATATTATTTTAATTCAGATAGTCATGCTGTGACATAATGATCTGCCGTTGGTCAGTAACATGGTATCATGTGATGTGAATTCACAGGACAGTTCACAAAGTTTGAACTTTAGAACGCAACAAAATTTGTTAAACTTGAATATTTATTTATGTTATATAATAATCTGCGGGACTCCATCATTGCCTTTCTTTGATGATGTTCCAGAGCGCTCCAAAAAGTCCACTTCAACAGATATCCCCTGCTTAGGGAGTAGTAGGGAGCAGTGAACACTGCGTAGGGAACACACCTATAGTCCTCTGCCCTGTTAAACTCCGCCACTTTCCAGTTTTAGACTATGAGCAAATTACACAAATTTGATAGCCCCATTAAGCCCTATTAATTTCATGGAAATTATTATTTTTTTATCTATCCACTGTTATGTCTAAGCCTTAACTGGCGCAAAATACAGTGTATCACAGACCACATCAGGTCATCTGTGACTGTGATGTATCTGCTTGTTTTACACTCTTTGTCCACAAGGTGATATTGTGAGTAAATGAAGCCTCGAGAAACGAACCCTTTTTTGAGCCACTTTGCTGAAAAGCTTCATGCTTCACGAGGCTCCATCTCGCCATCACTATTAGCAATAATACTGATTGACCTAATAATTAAGTAAATATAATTCCTTAATTTACCTTTGTACAGAAATATCATTGCTCTCTGCTGTCTTTACCGATGACATCTTTACAGGTTGAGTAAATGATGACGGTAGTTAAAATTTTGGGGTGAACTATCCCTTTAACTATTTCAAGTGTTTAAAGCCCTAGAGTGTTCGCTTTAGTTGGAAAGGGTGGTGAAATTCTACACTAGAGCTAATGGTGTGATGTGGTTTTGAATACCAGGTTTTTTGTTGTTGTTCTTTTGTTGGTTTTTTTTTTTTTTTTTTTTTTTGGTGTTTTTTGCATATTTGTCTTGTACACAACTTTTTTCTGGAAAATAAATGTGTGAAACTATAATGTTGTGTGACATGATACTTTTACAAACAGAGGGTGCTTGAATTAGTATTTTTGTTTGGTCTGTTTTTTGGTCCACAGCACTATACCATGCATGCACATTGATATCTCATGCCCATTTTAAATGAATAATTTCTTACATTTTGCAAATAATCAGCAATAAAAACAATTTGCTGAAAGACCAAATAGAATAAAATGGGTTTGAGTCACAAGTAAACAAATATACATGTCCAAAAAATGATTACAAAAAAAAAGCACATAATGACATCAAACATCTAGACAGTTTTTACAGACAAACATTTATTTGTCCATTAATAGACAATTTTATTACAGCCTGACACCTAACAGCCTGCCATGAAGAACAAGAGGAACTTGAAACATTACAGGACACAGTAAGTCACATTCACAAAAACAGCGATCATTGTCAGGTTGTCAAGATGGATGTTGACACATCCTTCATTTCAAATTTTGCACTAATGAGCTTCTCAAACAGCTTTTCCTGTGAGAAACTTCAAGATGCTGCTACTGCAAGATGATAATGTGATTACATGCAGCTATGTAAATAAAAATGAGACAAGAAAGAGTGTTTTTCATAATTCTGAGTGAATTTAAAATCTGCTCCATAATAGGCTGCAATATTCACAAACACAAGCACTACAGATGCCAAGGAAGCAATAGTTCCGGTCTGAATAGTCAGTAAACCTATTACAGGGAAAGTACCCTCAAATTTCCTTTGAGTTTAAACATCCTGAGTTAAGTTCATCACTGTTTTTTGGTTTGAACCAACAACCTTTCCAATGTCAGCTCAAATTTTTACCAATCAATCCACTGGCAGGATACAAATGCAAAATATGCAACAAAATTACAAATGTATGTATCCAAGCTGACAAGACACTTGACTGAATCTTAAAATCAGTGGAGGAATAGAATACACCTTGAAGATTGAGATGGGCCAAAGGCCCCTCTATAGTGGCAGTAACCATAAAATGCAAATTAATGTAATTTTTTCCACAAGGGGGCATCAGAGAAACTCAATAGTATTTTGATGTTAACAAAAACATTGAATCACAATGATGTCTTTTTTGTTAAATAATGTAAAGAAATATATATATATATAGAATTGTTGCTTAACGGTATGTAAGTGTTTTACCCCTGTCTGCTGTGTGCCTTGTTTGTCTCCATAACTACCCTCATTAGTTAGACATTAGCCATAAACACTCATTGGTCCACCCACTCCTTGTTAGTTTCCATAGTAACTCATTGGTTCCTTCTGTTCTCCTGTGTATAAATAGCCCTTGGGTTTCTCTTGTGCTTTGTTAGTTGTTGAATGTTATGGTGTTGTTCTGCTCCTTGTATCCATGTGTTCTTGTTTTTGATATTAACTGCCTGGACTTAGATCCACACCTCAGCCTGTTTCCTCCAGCTCCTGCTCACAACAGTACAGTATATGCCATCGTATTACATTATACACTCACTTTATTAGGAACACTTGTTCAATTGCTTATTAACACAAATTACTAATCAGCCAGTCACATGGCAGCAACTCAATGCATTTAGGCATCTAGATGTGGTGAGGACGATTTGAGGAAGTTCAAACCGAGCATCAGAATGGGGAAGAAAGGGGATTTAAGTGACTTTGAATGTGGAATGGTTGTTGGTGCCAGACGGGCTGGTCTCAGTATCTCAAAACCTCCTGATCTCCTTGGATTTTCACGCAAAACTATCTCTAGGGTTTACAGAGAATGGACAAAAATGTGAAAATATCCAGTGAGTGGCAGTTGTGTGGACAAAAATGCCTCAGCGGTCAGAGGAGAATAGGCAGACTGGTTATAGATGATAGAAAGGCAACAGTAACTCGAATAACCACTCGTTACAACCAAGGTATGCAGAATACTATCTCTGAACACACAACATGTCGAACCCTGAAGCAGATGGGCTACAGCAGCAGAAGACCACACCAGGTGCCGCTCCTGTCAGCTAAGAACAGAAAACTGAGGGTACAATTCACACAGGCTCACCAAAATTGGACAATAGAAGATTGGAAAAATGGGCCCCTTAGTACCAACTGAGCATCGTTTAAATGCCACAGCCTACCTGAGAATTGTTGCTGACCATGTCCATTCCTTTATGACTACAGTGTACCCATCTTTTGATGGCTACTTCCAGCAGGATAATGGACCATGTCACAAAGCTCAAATCATCTCAGACTGGTTTCTTGAATATGACAATGAGTTCACTTTACTTAAATGGCCTCCACAGTCACCAGATCTCAATCCAATAGAGCAGCTTTGGGATGTAGTGGAACGGGAGATTCACATCATGGATGTGCCGCTGACAAATCTGCAGCAACTGTGTGATGCAATCATGTCAATATGGACCAAAATCACTGAGGAATGTTTCTAACACCTTGTTGAATTCATGCCACGAAGAATTAAGGCAGTTCTGAAGGCAACGGGGGTCCAACCTGGTACTAACAAGGTGTACCTATTAAAGTGGCCAGTGAGTGTACATGTCCCATGGTAGTACCACAGCAGTTTTGGAAGTACCTTATGATGGAAAATTCCATTTGAGTGCAATCATATTTATTACTATCTGACACCATATTGTCACATACTACAACATAGCCCTGGCTGTATAGGTATTTGTTTTGTTATTCTATTTGTAAATACCAATATCTTTTGATTTTGCATTCTAGAAATTAAGAAATGTGATTTATAAAAAAAGTCAAAAACACCCACCCTCTAATTTTTTTTCACCAATGGCACCCTATCACACATACGGGATGTAAGTTTTTTTTGTTTTGTTTTGTTTTTTTTATCAAAAACACACCCTCTGACTTTTTCACCAATAGCACCCCGAGTATCACATACAAAAAAAGTAATGCCAAGAGTGACTGTACATCTTCACACGTTGAGGGTTGTACTGTTTCTCTTCGTCTGTGGTTTCTGGTTAAAACCAATATTTTTCAAAAGACTTGCACCAAAGACCCTCATCAAGCAGAGTGTTTTCAGTTCATTTAAACTCTTTTGCCAAACAAGATGCTGCAGAGTATCATCCTTATCAGCCTGCTGATATCCTCAGGTAAAATTAGCAAAGATAAGTTGTTAGCAATCTTTATCAATCAGTTTGTCTATATTTTATGTGCCTAGCTAAAAAAAACAACATAGACTGATTTGGACCAGCTTAACTTCCTTGATGTGCAATGCTGGCCATGCTAAACCAGCTTTAATATGCCCAATATGTTTGACTGAACTCATGCAGTTTGTCAAATTCCCACATTTAGTATGTACTACATTTGTCTTGCATTTTTCCTTACAGTTTGTGCTCTTCACTGGGAAATGCAGAAAGAAGATTCTACTGGAAATGAACTTGAAAAAGGCTCTGTGAGTTCTTAACATCATTTATCATGAACGTTTTTCATGAGCCTATTTTGTGTTCACCTGTAAAGTAGCTCGGTGAATGGCTTTCAGCAGATTGTGTGTTAATTTTTAATATAGAAATTTCTGTCTTTTAAAAGATTGCATTAATTTCTGTTTTTTTTTCAACAACAACAAAAAAATCCCTTAGTTTTACATGAACATGTAAACTTTGATGTAAGTAAACAATGTACACAAAATTAACTAGCCTAATATATGTCAAGGATTATTTGTAACATTGGACCACAAAATTAGTTTTAAGTGTCAATTTTTCAAAATTGAGATTTAAACATCATATGAAAGCTGAATAAATAAGCTTTCCATTGATGTATAGATTATGATAGGACAATATTTGGCAGAGATACAACTATTGTATGAAAATCTGGAATCTGAGGGTGCAAAAAACATCAAAATACTGAGAAAATCTCCTTTAGAGTTGTCCAAATGAATTCTTAGCAATACATATTACTAAATTAAAAATTAAGTTTTGATATATTTACGGTAAGAAATTTACAAAATATCTTCATGGAACATGATCTCTACTTAAGATCCTAATGTGTTTTGGCATAAAAGAAAAATCGATAAATTTGACCCATACAATGTTTTTTTGGCTATTGCTAAAAATATACCCCAGCGACTTAAGACCGGTTTTGTGGTCCAGTGTCTCATTTTACACCTTTTATCAAAATTCACAAACTGTTGTTTGAAAATGGGAAACACTACATGATCTGTTTACATGATGATGGACAAATTTACAACTATTAATTGACCAAAAAACACATATATGAGATTAATCACACTGGCAGATGCATCAATCATGATAAGAGGTTAGATCTTTGCCATATACTGAAAGAGGGTTTGCAAGATGCAAATGTCCAATTTGAACTGCTAGATTCTAACTGTGATACTGTTTGTAAACTATTTGAGTTATTATTATATTGCATCTGTTGTCTTGTTAGGGTGAGATACAAACTGAACAGCAACCTGGAATATGCAAGGTTTGCAAATTGGCGATGAAGAAGCTGAAAAAACAGATCTCAAATGGAGCAACTCTGGTTTGTAACAGTTCTGTTTCATATGCTTTTAATAAAAATTCATGTGAGACTAATAGCTTAATGTTAATTCTTCTGGTCACTTTTCTGCAGGATGATGTTAAAAAGAAGCTGGCGATGGTCTGTGATGAGATTGACTCCCTAAAGTCACTGTGTAGGAAGTTTGTGTATAAGTACAAGGACACTCTGGTCGAAGAACTTTCAACTACTGATGATGCCAGAACCATCTGTATTAACATTGGAGTTTGCAAGAAATGGGTGTGGAGTTAATTATTAAACTTTTTAAAGTTGAAGAATTCTGTTTTCTTTGATAAACTGAAGAAATGTGCAAGGCTTTATTTGTTTGTTTCTAAAGGGCTTTTCACATTGCACTTCATTCATCTCTTTCTAAACCCAGTTTCTAACTCCGGTTAATGGAATGTTTTACGTGTTTCAGCTTTGTGAGTCCATTTCATTCTTACCTTTATAGTCAGAAAAGTCCATTCAGGAAAGAAAAAAAAAAACCTTTATACAGTCAGCAATATCTGAGGATGTGCAATGCAAGAGCAATAAATGACACCGACCCTGCAAATATGCAAAGAAGAATGTTAACCCAGGATTTAGGAATGTAGAATCTGTACCAAATTAACTCAGGATTCCGTTTTCCCGTGTTTAGAATGACTCGAGCTGAAAGGCATACTTCATGCTGTCATCATTTACCCGCCCTCAAGTTATTCCAAATCTGTATAAATGTATTTCTTCTTTTGAACACAAACATTACAATTATTTTGAAGAATATGTGTAACCAAAGAGTTGATGGTCCCCATTGATTTCCATAGTATTTTTTCCATACTATGGAAGTCAGTGGAGACCGTAAGGTGTTTGCTTACCCTTATTCAAAATATCTTCTGTTCAACAGAAAAAAAAGACATTCATGCAGGTTTGAGAGTGAATAAATAATGAGAGACCTTTTATTTTAATGTGGACTACACCCTTAACTATTTCAAGTCTAAAAAGCCCTTGAGTGTTAGCTTTAGCTGGGAAGTTGGTGAACTTCCTGGAACTTCTGCACTAGAGCTAATGGTGTGATTATTGTGGTGTTGTATGCCACAGTGTTCTGTCTATTTGTCATGTCTACTCAACTTTACACCACTTTTTTGCATTCAGTTGAAAATAAATTTGTGAAACGAATTTTAATGTTTTGTGACATGAGTTCGCACTTTCACACGTTTCTGAGATACTTTTACAAACAGAGAATGCTTGAATTAGTATTTTACTGGTCTGTTTCTTGGTCTATCAGCACTGTACTAAATATTTGATATCCCATTCCAATTTTAAACTCATAATTTCTTAAATTGCATAAAAAATCAGCAATAGAGATAATTTGGAGGAAGCCTCTCAAAAAGATCTAGAAACTTCAAACATGACAATAACGATCGTTATCAGTTTGATTGTCTTTGCACAGATGAGCTTCTAAAACAGCTTTACCTGTGAGATACTGCAAGATACTGCTACCGCAAGATTATGTCACCACAAGCAGCTATATAATTAAAAATTATCACTTTTAGCAGTAATAAAATTGTGTCAAAAAAAAAAAGATATATTTGTACTAGTAACCTCCCATTTGCTTTCAGTTTTGAAAGCTTGGAAAGCAATAGTACAGGTCTATATTGTTAACCTATTATTATTCCTTTAAATATGATTTCATCATTGTTTTGAACCTACAATCTTTGCGTTATCAGCCCAGATCTTTACCAACCAAAACACTGGCAGGATACAAAAGCAAAATGCACAATAATTTGACAATTTATGTGCGTGAGCTGATGAGACACTGGCGATTAAACCTGAACATCAATTGAGGAAAAGAAAATATTGAAGAGTGAGATAGGCCAAAGGTCGCTGGGCCTCCATGAGGGTGTTAAGAAGACTTTGAAGGCTAACTGAGATCACTAAAGGGTTGGCAGACAAGTCCAAAGACACAAGAGAGGGGACAAAAAGAAAAACATCTAAAAACATCCAAAAGATTTAGACCTGTATGACATGCATTCTTCTATGGAACACAAAATGACTAGCTGGAACCAAGAACCACCTCTTTAAATGTATCAAATTAGGTATTTATTTGATTGGTGTAAGAGCAAGATAAATTCTTACACTTAAAATGGAAAACCACCACCTCCAGAAAAAAAAAAAAAGTTGGTGAGGTGAGGTTTTGTTACTCTCTCTAACAAGAAGAGGATGATGGTTAGAAAAAATAAACACAAGAACAACTAAACCCAATGATGTTTGGTTCTTTTAATGGTTGTCTTATTGTTATTCTACAAAATTTCCAACAAAATAATTATTTAACAGAACCAACCGTGTACAATTACAAAACAAAGGATTGTAATGAATTGGTTCTTTTTAGTCCATCAAAAACATACAGTACATTTTGAGGGGCCAAACAGACCATAATTATTGAAAAGCTTCTCGCAAACACTGGTGAAGTGAACACTTATATCAACGTTAGTGAAATTCATTACTGAAAAGTCTGTAGTTTTCAAATAAGCCTAAAGGACTTGATGAGTTGGATCAGTTGAATCTGAATCAGTCGGAATCTGTTGAATCTGAACTCTTTGGGGCTGTGGCTCTACAGAAATACTATCTACATGAAATTGACACCTCTTCTACTGGATCTTACAGCTGCCTTTGATACTGTGGATCATAATGTTCTTATTTGCCATTTAGAACATCTGATCGGTATCAGGGGCTCAGTCTTATGACGGTTCAGTTCTTATTACAAACATAGGTCTTTTTCTGTAGAGCTAGGCAACTGTTCCTCATCATCTGCCTCAATTATTAGTGGAGTACCTCAAGGCTCTATTCTGGGACCACTTCTTTTCAACTTATATATGCGCACTCTGGGGGATTGAATCAGGAAGCACAATGTTTCTTTTCATTTATATGCTGATGATACACAGTTGTACCTCCTACTAAAAGCTGGTGATTCCATTCAACCATTGCTGGACTGTATCTCAGATATCAAAAAATGGTTATCAAATAACTTTCACCAACTCAATGAGAACAAAACTGAAATTAATGTTTTTGGTCCCCCAAAAATGAGAATTGATATTATTAAGGAGCTGGGAAATCAATTCCCCTCCATTTCCTCACAAGTAAGAAACCTGGGCATTATCATAGACTCAGAATTATGTTTTTCCAAACAAATTAATTTTTTCAAATACCGGTCATCTCCAAACTTAAATCGTTTTTGTCTTTTCAGGTTATTCATGCTTTTATTACCTAAAATTTAGATTACTGTAACTCATTGTACTCAGGTCTTCCTCAGTCATCGCTTTCACACTTCCAGTTGGTACAAAATGCAGCTGCAAGGCTGCTGACTGGGGCAAAGAAATATGACCATGTCACTCCAATTTTAGCTTCACTTCACTTGCTTCCAGTCCATTTTAGAGTTCAGTTTAAGATTCTGTTGTTTGTTTTTAAAGCTCTTAACAATCAAGCTCCATCTTATCTTAAAAATCTTATTATTCCTTTCTACCAGACTTTTAAGCTCCGTTTACAGGGCTCTTTTATCTGTCCCTCATTCCCGTTGGAAAACTAAGGGTGACAGAGCCTTTTCAGTCACAAAAGACTGGTTGAAAGGGCCCTCGCAACTGAGCTCACAGCCACCTGGTGGCTTTAGGAAAACAGCGAACGGTGGGCAACATGCATTTAACGTGGTAAATATAGGAGGAATATGTCATTTATATGTGGCAAACTTCCTGCTGCAAGCTGGTGGCACTATGACTATAACTAAATATTGGAACATAGATGTGTTCAGGCCAGGACTCTTATTAAACATGTTAAGTTTGGGGCAGATCAGACACTGCATGTTTAAGTTAGTGTAAAAAGTCATTTCCTGTTGCCAGAAAGTGGTGCTAGGATTATAAATGAATATGGGCCTTTAGATGTGTTCAGGCCAGGACTCTCATCAAATGTGTGAAGTTTGGGGCAGATTGGACATTGCATGCATGAGTTATAATTTCCAGGTTCATGGTATTACTAACATGCTTTAGCACTTAGTAAGTGTTGAGAGCATGTTTCTAGCATGTTTAGCACTCAGTGGCTTATTTTAGTGTGTTGCTAATTGTGCATCACAGTGATAAACATGTCCATTCCTGTTGACAGTAGGTTGCGCTATGACTATAATTGAATATTGGCATGTAGATGTGTTCAGGACAGAACTCTTATTAAACATGTTAAGATTGGGGCAATTTGGACATTGTATGCAGGGGCGTTTCCAGCATTGAAGGACATCCGGGGCTTAGCCCAGACCTTTAAAGTACCTTTAACTGTACTTTAATTTTAAAAACATTTAATAAGCTTCATGCATCCTTTTTTTATCAACACTTGAATGTTGGTAAGTTTCATAAAGAAAGGCAACATTTGGAATAACGAATCAGCCACTTATGGCTACATGACATTAGCCTAATCCAAAATATTTCCATATGTGTCTCTTTCATCCTTTCTTATCAACAAGTGGATTTACAGCCATCACATCAGCAACACCGCCGGTCGCCATGTCTCAGCGCTTAGAGGGCGCAACTGCACTCACTTGGGGCATGCACGCGCATCAAGGGGTTTGAGAAAACCTGGTACCGTGACGTTTAAGAAAAATTTAGACTATCTCTTTGGGTTTGAGACTTTAGTCTTTGCAACTTCACAACTTCATGCACTAAGAGCTTGTAACACTCCAAAGAGAAAGGAAAAAATTAAATCACATCATATGACCCCTTTAATAGCATGCTTTAGCAAATAAGCTAATTGTTGCTAGCATGTTTTATCGTGTTTCTAGCATGTTGCTAGCCTATTTAACACTTACTGACATTTTTTAATATGTTGCTAGGAGTCTGTAACAGCATGGACATGTTCAGGACACAACTATTATTAAAGGTGTGAAGTTTGGGGCAGATCGGACATTGTTTGACCGAGTTACAGAAACTTCCTTTTTCATGGCGAAACATAAAACTTTGTCAGGCTGCCAGGGACACTAATAAAACTGCACAAATATAAAGATAATATGTGACCCTGGACCACAAAACCTTAAGTGTCAATTTTTTTAAAATGAGATTTATACATGATCTGAAAGCTGAATAAATAAACTCCCATTCCATAATCCATTGATGTATGGTTTGTTAGGATAGGACAATATTTGGCTGAGATACAACAATTTGAAAATCTGGAATCTGAGGGAGCAAAAAAAAAAAAATCTAAATATTGAGAAAATTGCCTTCTAAAGTTGTCCAAATGAAGTCCTTAGCAATGCATATTACTAACTTAAAATTAAGTTTTGATCTATTTATGGTAGGAAATGTTATATTGAGGATTGATTATAGGAATTATAGGATTGGATATCCTAATGATTTTTGGCATAAAAGAAAAATCTGTAATTTTGATCCATACAATGTATTTTTGGCGATTGCTACAAATAAACCCCAGCGACTTAAGACTGCATGGTTTTGTGGTCCAGGATCACTAATTTTATCAAAATAAATTAATATAAGCTTTCTGGACCAGAACAAGAAATATAATTATATATCAGGTTTTGTTACTTTCTAATAAGAGAGTATAAATACAAAATAACTAAAGCAGGGGTGCAAAAGTCAATTCCTGGAGGGCCACAAGCCCTGTAGAGTTTAGTTTCAACACTGTTCCACAATACATTAATACATACCATAGTTGTTTAATGTATAATGCCAGTTATTAGATTGCATTATACATGTTTCATGGTAGTACAATTGCATTCTTGAAAGCACCTTCTCTTATGATGGCACATTCAATTTCTGTGCAATAGCATTACAGTCTGACATATGGTACTATTTAGATATATGTAATCAAAGTACTATAATTTTTGAAAAATAAGCATCACACATACAGGAAGATGTAAAAACAAAAAAGTAATGCAATCTTGACATGTTCGTGCTACTCATCTCACCCAACAATTTATGTGGTTTCTGGTTTAAAGCAGTGTTTTAAAAAGGAGTGGCACCAAAGACAATCAAGCAAACGATAGTTTTCAGTCTCACTGTGCTCAGACTCTTTTGCCAAACAAGATGCTGCGGAGTATCATCCTGATCACCCTGCTGATATCCTCAGGTAAAATTAGCACAGATCAGTTGTTGTTAGTTATTTTTATTAAACAATTTTATATTTTGTTTTCCTCACTGAAAAACACAGCTTAGACTGATTTGGACCAGCTTAAGTTCAGTGATGTGCAATGCTGGTCATATGAAAACCAACTTGAATATACCTGAACTATACATATCATTCTTACTGTTTAACTGAACTCATGCAGCATATTGCAGAACATTGCAGTACTTAGTATGTCTTATATATATCATGCATTTTCCCTTACAGTTTGTGCTCTTCACTTGGAAATGCACAAAGCCAAATCTACTGGAATTGAACTTAAAGAAGACTCTGTAAGTTGTCCTCAATGTTGTTTATCACAATCCCATTTTGTGTTTGCATTTAAAGAAGCAAAGTGAACTATTTCACCAGACTGTGCATCAGTATAATAAGTGCTCAAACAAACATATTTAATACAGAGATTTTCGTGTCTTTTTACGAATGAATGTATTTCTATTATCTTTCCAGATTTTTTTTTTTTGTTGTTGTTATTTTTATTTTTTTACCATGCTTTTATGGCTGCGTAAACTTTGATAATAACAAATAACATGTACACAGATGGATCTAATTTAGTCATTCCCAATGATCTACATTGATCCTACTGCCATTAAATGCTGAACAATATAAATTTTAAGGATGTCTATGTCATAAATTGCACCGTTTGAGCATAAGTTGATACAAAAATAATTTTAAACATTTTAAACCCGTATTTCCCCATCCCATTTTCATAATAAATACTAAATTTACTTTGACTGATTGTTAATTTTTATTCACATGGTTGGGTGTATCACAATTTTTCTTTAGTTATTAAATTTAAAAGTGACATAGAAATAGCACAATGACGTATGACGCGCGGAACAAGGTTTTCTTCCAGGCGAATAAAGTGTCATAAATAAGTGTCCTGTCATTATACAACTCCCCTTTCACTCAGCGTATGTGAAGTGGAACAGGACCACGTCCCACCAGTTATTGTTTAAGACTCTCATCAACAGACGACTAGTTTTGGGTGCGGGAAGGGGCACTTTTACACATTTTTTTTTTTTTTTAATAACGTTAAGCATTACAACAGTTCATATGCTTTTCGTCGCCTACTTAGGAACCGAAGTAGATAAATATCACATGTGGTTTTTAAAACAGTATGCGACAGCAGCTGGAAACTCTCTATATTCATGCAGTGTGCGCATGTCAAAACAGTAAATCCGATCAGAAGCTTGTGACATATAACCCATTTAAGCCAACCCATTCCTTTTGTAAGTATTTTTCTAGATGTTATCTATGTTTATTTCTCAATGACATGCAAACAAACAACCAAATAAAGGATTTCAAGAAAAAAAATAAGGTATTCACTTCATTCCTGTTACATGAGGCTGTTAAGTTCCTACCTCTACTTCCAGGAAGCATGGTGAAGACAAAAAACCCTTCCAAAGAAATTTAATTTTCATATTACTAATAAGTATTTTTTTGTTGACATATATATATCTACATAATCATGAAGGTCTCTAGAATCATCCAAACAAAACAAATCTTCCAGGAGAAAGTTTTTTTTTTTTTGTATACTTAGTCAAATGTCCAAGCGGCAACGGCAATTATAGTTGTCTGAGAAAAAAACACTTAAAAACACATAACATGGAAAAATGGTAAAACTTTTTAACAGGTTAAAAAAAATCAAGGCTATTGGTCTTGTTTGGTGCTTTTTCCTTTCATAATATCCCACCTAAAACATAACTTAACCCTTTAAATGACATTTCTACTGTACATTAGACCTTAATTTGATAGGGAATAAATCTGTCAAAAGGAGGAGATGAGAGAGCAATCTTTCCACAGCTCTACTGCCCCACTTCTGTGTCTGCTTTTGCCATGAGGGTTGGAAATTTCCAGTTTTCAAGTGACAGCAGCAGTTTTCAAACTTTAGGCAGTCACACAAAAGGAAGAATGGAAAGATAAAGAGCTTACACATGGGATTAATTGATGTTATATTTTTCTCTCTTTTATGACATTATGTCTCATAAGGGGCAAAATATTGAGGCCCATTTATCCAGTTTGGATGCGTTTAATTCTAATTGGTCAAGGACCCTAATTCATTTTATGACTAGTAGCTTGTGATTCCATTGTCATGCTGAAATTCAGAGAAGTAATGAATTTACATTTACATTATTATATGAAATCACCTACTACAGTCAGCCATTGAATACTATGTGCCTAAACAACAATGCATAATTTTCTTTCAGATAGACCTTTTTATTATATAGATGTAATATTTCCTTAATTCTATTTATTTTTATTTATTTATATCTAACTTATTGATACACAATACCCTGTTGGGTCAACTTAATGGCTGCTCTTTGTTCTGCCCTATGTTCCACCATTTTAAGACAAACGGATTTATTCTGTATTCATATTCAAGCTAGATGCAACTTTTTGGGGGGTTTGCATCGAATGTTCTTCAACTGTTTTGCATAATTAATTTGTTTATGAATAAAGATTGATCTGTTGAAAACAGTTATTTTGAGTTAGATGCCAAATGTTCTCCTATTCAAATTTTACATTGAAGGGGTGAATACAACATATTTGCCCACCCGCAACTATAGTTGCCGCACATTCAAATACGATTTTCAAGAAAATAAACTAAAACCTGGGGAAAATAAATGCAGAACATGTTCACATAGGACACTATTAACATGACTATATGTATGAAACCATTCAGAAAAATTTGGGCACAAATGGGATAAACGTGAATACCAACCCGATCACTTTATTTAGCGTTCATGTAAACACTACGTTCGGATTCGTCAATCAGAATTAATTCATTCCGATGGAAGCAAAAAGTGTCCATGTAAACGCACCTATTGATAGTGACCCAGCTGTCATATCATAACTATTGACTCTAATATGCTGTATCTGTTATCTTGTTAGGTTGAGATGCCATCAGAACAACTCCCTGGATTGTGGGCTTGCAAGTGGGCCATGGGGAAGCTGAAAAGTGAGATCACCAAGGGCTCAACTAAGGTTGGTAACAGTACTGTTTCGTATCACTTTTAATAAGTTCATATGAGGCTAATGGCTTAATGTTAACTCAGCTGGTCACTTTCCTACAGGATGACATTAAAAATATGCTGGGGACAGTCTGCGATGGAATCGGCTTCCTGAAGTACCTGTGTAGGATGTTGGTGAACAAGTACATGGGCACTCTGATCGAAGAACTCTCAACTACTGATGATGCCAAGACCATCTGTGTTCATGTTGGTATTTGTTAAAGGCCTTTGAAAGTTTAAGAATCCTCTTTGATATATTGAATAAATGCATAAGGCTTTTTAGTTTGTTTGTTTCTTAAGGGCTTTTCACACTGCGCTAAAAGAGATAGTTCATCCAAAAATGAAAATTACCCCATGATTTACTCACCCTCAAGCCATTCTAGGTATATATGACTTGCTTATTTCAGACTAATACAATCAGAGTTATATTAAAAAATGTCCTGGCTTTTCCAAGCTTTATAATGGCAGAAAATTTTGGTCAAGATTTTGAAGCAAAAAAAAAAAAAAGTGTATCCATCCATCCTAAAAAGTGCTCCTCACAGCTTCAGGGGGTTAATAAATGCTTTCTGGTGCAAAGTACAGCATTTGTGTAAGAAAAATATCCATATTTGTGACAGTTAGCAGCTAGAGATTATTGGATATTTTTCTTACACAAATGAATCAGATCACTTTAGAAGGCCTTTATTAACCCCCTGGAGCCATGTGAAGCTCTTTTTATGATGGATATATGCACTTTATTTTGCTTCAAAATCTCAACCACCATTCACTGCCGTTAGCTTGGAAGAGGCAGGCTATTTTTTAATATAACTCTAATTGTATTTGTCTAAACTAAGAAAATTCATATGCCTGATGGTGCGTAGATAAACCATGGCACAATTGTCATTTTTGGGGTAAAATATTACTGTCGTTCTAAACCCTGCTTTTAAGCCCCCGGTAAAGAAACCTTTCACACTTTAGAAGCAGGTTTAGCGCCGCTTTATCTGTGGTTATTAAACCCTGCTTTGGAGCAGGAAAAGAACCGCTTTTTTAGTGTTAACCCCACATAGCAGTACAATATAATATATATAGTGCGAAACAATGGCCTGTTTAAATGTTAGGGCTAAACACTTAGCAACAGTTATGGAAAAGTCGCACTATAAACTGTCGGTTCAGCTTTTAAGGGGAAAAAAAATGTCAAATGGTGACTGAAAATGTGCTAAAATTTGAGTGATAAAGAGACAGTCTCTTTCTTACCTTTACAGTCCAAAAACTCCATATAGAGAAAAAAGAAACAGCATAGTTGGCAACATATAATATGAAGATGAGCGACGCAAGAGCCATTATGTAAACAAGTCACAATCTGTTAGTCCACTGTCCCTACGAATATGCAAAAAAAGCACAAAAAAAAGCAAACAAAAAACTCAGGGTTCAGGAATGTACAGTATGAAACGTCAGCATATGAATAACCACTTTTAATTGTTAGCCCCTGGTACATTATGAGCAATGTGTGATGTGAAGCAAGATAACCCAGGATCCTGTTGATCCAGAGTTAATGGTTTCAAGAGTGAAAAGCCCTTGAGTGTTTGCTTTAGCTGGGAAAACTGAGCTAACATTAAGTGCACTAGAGCTAATGGTGTGATAACTGCACTTTTGTATACCAGTTTTTTTTTACTGTATACTCTCTTTTTCTTTAAATTACGGCACAATAAATGCATGCAACTCATGTTTTGTGACATGTTTTTGCTCTTCCAATTTTTGGAGATACTTTTACAAACAGAGGATGTCTGAGTTAATATTTATTGGTCCGTTTCTTGGTCCATAAGCACCACAGCACATATTAATATCCCTTACCCATTTCAAACTCATAATTTCTTACATTTAGCAAAAAATCAGCAAAAAAGAAATTGCACTAAATAGAATAAAATGGGTTTGAGTCAAGTAGAAACAAATATACATGTCCATAAAAATAATTACAATAAAAAAATACATAATGACAGCACACATGATACAATTAGACAATATTTACAGACAGATGTTTTCAAGAATTTGTCCATTAGACTAATGCTACTGCCGGAAAGAGTTTACTGTGAAGCTGCGGTGATGCTCAGCATGCATTTGAAGTTGCGAGAAAACACATGCATGGGTTCTGATCTCCAGCTCTGCTGCAGTGCATCCTGGTCTAGTTTATTCAGACTCTGGGAGCACAAACACAGGTCTCTGATGTGATCAGACAGACTTTCCAAACAAACATCACCCAGAGGTCCTGACACCTGACAGCCTGTCATGAAGAACGAGAGGAACTTCAACCATTACAGGACACAGTAAAAAGTCACATTAATACATACAGCGATCATTATCAGTTTGTTTAGATGGTTGGTGACACATACAGCAATTCAAACATTGCACAAATTAGCTTCTCAAACAGCTTTTTCTGTGAGATACTGATGCTGCAAGATTATGATGTGACTACATGCAACTTTATAACAAAAATAAGCTTGAAGTGTCACAAGTGTCAAAAATTTGTCATCACTTCCAGTTAATTTGATATCTAATATCTACTTCATGAAATGCCTTTTTGCAGCAAAAACTGAATAACATCATACTCGTAGTAGTAATTTCTCCCATTTTTGATCAGATGCCCAGAAAGCAAGGTCTGAATTGTCAGTAAAACTAATTACAGGTGAAGTACCCTCAAATTCCCTTTGAGTTTAAACCTCTTTGCTTAAATGAATAGTTCACCCAAAATTGAAAAGTCTGTCATTACACACCCTTATGTAGTTACAAACCCTTTAAGACCTTCGTTCATCTTCGGAACAAAAATTAAGATATTTTTGATGTATTCTGAGAGCTCTCTGACTCTCATAGACAGCAAGGATCCTTACATGATCAAGGCTCAGAAACGTAGCAAGGAGATCGATAAAATAATCCATGTGACATCAGCGGTTCAACCGTAATGTTATAAAGCTCAAAAAATACTTTTTGTGCACAGAGCTTGGAACGACGTAAAAAATAACAATTAATGACAATCTCCACATCTGTACCAAATATCCCTTAAGTTTAACACCATTTAGGGATTTGAACCTACAATCTTTCCCTTATCAGCCTACAACCAAACCACCGGCAGGATACAAAAGGAAATGCATCAGAGCTGTTTGAGAAGCGATTAAACCTGACTATTACAGGAGGAAAAGAAAATACCTTGAAAACTGAGATGGGTCAAAGGTCGTTGGGCCTCCATGAGGGCATTAAGGAGACTTTGAAGGCCAACTGAAGTCACTGAAGGGTTAGCAGACAAGTTCAAAGACACAAGAGAGGGACAAACAGGAAGACACCTAAAAATAACCAAAATATATCTATAATATATACGATAGGCTGAAAACTGAAATAAGAATATAAATGATGCATTAAGTTGTTTCAATACAGTAAGATGAGAGTTGAATGATTCACCTAATGAGCAAGAGGACATTGTGGTCCGTGAGGCCATTTCCAGCCAGATTTAAGTGCGTGAGTGGACAGTCACCCTGGAACCCAAACATTTAGTCAATATTATTTACATAGCGATGAACGATGTAGGTTTAAAGCAGAGATTAAATGGCTTTAGGGCTGGAGCTTAATTGCCAAAAACAGCCCACAAGCCCACAATAAACATCTTAAGCACACATTCTTGTTTTTATTATTTGGAAAGAGGAACTGACTGACAGGTAGGAGGAGAGGTTGCATTAAACAAAAACAAGTTCAGTCATGTACTGACATTTTAAAAACACTGATAGATAATTCCTTTTCAAGTTTGGCAAGTCTAAACTGGACTAGAGGGAAGTAAGTGTACTTGTGTCAGGAGTTTAGTGAGGATCTCCATGGCAGGCTGGTCAGATGGACCTCTACAGACTGCAGAGAGCTGAAGGTGCGTGAGACAGTGCATCGGTAACGTCTTCAACACAAGCTCAAAACCAGTGGAGCCCAGTGCATTATGGGAGAGGCACACTGACCGCATATTTCCAGTGCCTGTGAGAGCATAAATAACAGACAGTACAGAAACAGCATGATTTCATTCGGTTGTCAAACAGAGGTCACGTCAGATCAGATGCATCTGATGGTGCACGTACTGGCCATGGCGTTGGCTAAGAACAGACGGTGTTTGCTGCAGGAAGCGTGCAGAGAGGCCACAAGCTTGCAGGGACAGAGTGGAGAGCAGGGGACATGCGGACAGAAGACTCGCTAATGCCTGCGTCCAGCCATCACCCAGAGGATTCATGCTTAAAGTCAACTCCTCTAGACATTACAGAGTGAAAAAAAGTGGATATAAAAGGAGAGGGGGGAAATTTATATAAAATATATATTATCAATGCATGCTATCAAAGTATATTATGCAGCACTCTTTTCATAAGATGATGATCAACAAGTTCTCAGTAATCTGATTTCATGACGTGTGAATTTCACATCTGTTCTTTTAGACTTGACCATTAATGCTTTCCTCGTGAAACCACTGAAGTAAAAAAGGGAAGCAGTTAATTTCTTCTCAGAGAGGGGCAAAACTCCTGATCACATACTGACAAGAGAGTCTTAATTATCTGATATTCATTGTTCACACATCTATATTAGCTGCAGATCTATCTCAGTGACCACACCACTGGGTGACTCATGCATGTTGGGGTGAACGTGCAGTTAACGAGATCAAAACTAAGATATGCTTGTTAAAACTCAGCTAGCTAGCTCTCTCTCTCTCTCTCTCTCTCTCTCTCTCTCTCTCTCTATATATATATATATATATATACACACACACTGAACAAAATTATAAACGCAACGCTTTTGTTTTTGGCCCCATTTTTCATGAGCTGAACTCCAAGATCTAAGACTTTTTCTATGTACACAAAAGGCCTATTTATCTCAAATATTGTTCACAAATCTGAGTCTGTGTCTGTGTTAGTGAGCACTTCTCCTTTGCTGAGATAATCCGTCCACTTCACAGGTGTGGCATATCAAGATGCTGATTAGACAGCATGATTATTGCACAGGTGTGCCTTAGAGCTAATTTAGAGCTGTTAAACTGCCAAATAAAGGTTTCAAAATGTTTTGAAGAAAAGGGTGCCGTTAATTGTGGCCAATGTGTATTAGAGAAAAACATTTATTTCATAATGATATTTCCCCCATTTTAAATTCTTAATATCCAATGAAAGGTTAGATTTTTGAGAATTTTTTTAATAAAAGATCAAAAGGATTAACAAATCAGATTCATTTCCACAGCCTTCTTTGATCATATTTACCAAGAGTGCCGATATTTTTGGCCATGACTATATATATATATATATATATATATATATATATATATATAAACCCCTGTCAATTTTGCCCCAATAAAGTCCTGAAATGACCTTTAATGCAAACACGTAAAACTAGGGTAAAATGCAATATCTAGTTCGCCACTAGGTGGCAGTGCACAATAAAACGTTCTTCGTCTGCTGTTTTCTGCCATTCGACCTGCCTTGAAAAAAGCCTGGAAAAATGGGAGCCAGAGCAGAAGTAAATATTAAGATTGAAATTGATTTAGAAAACGAAATATATCCTCGAGGTTGAACTACATTGAAATTTAGACGACACCTGTTGTAAAACGAAGTTATCTCGTTGAGTGAAACCTATCATTTTATGTTGATTAGCTTGAAGCTAAAATGGTGAAATGACTAAAAAGTTTACATTTCAACGTTACAGTGGATTACAGTGGATTAAAAAAACAGTCTGGCTATCTACAATAGCAGTGGATGTTACCACACAGGTACATTTTGTTGTATATTTTGGTACAATGAAAAATACATTTTGAAAGGAAATAATTTTGTTTGAGTCAAGTATGTCAATTTTGAGTTACTATGCTATACTGTACTTTTGTTTGTCCAATTCCATTTGATTGATTTTAATTTTAAGTTGTATTATTGAACATATTATGGACTCTTAAATGATGAAAAGATGGAAAAATTACATTTAGTTGAACATTAGTTAATTTTCTTCACATTTTTGTGTAGACTGTTTTTTTTTAGGCTTCTTCTGGTCCCGGATCCCTGGTGTTCTTTCCACCGAAGCTGGATTCCTCTCTGTTTGCCCTGGTGCCTGGTTCCCTGGTCCACTGCCTCAACTAACAGCGCTGCAACGGTTCAATTTGGTGGTTTGATATGGATGCTGAGTATTGAAGGGGTGGTTGGGACAGTTCAAAATATTTGAGTGCACTCAAGGGTAACAATTTTTTTTCTTTGAAGGATTTTCCCTCCCTTTTGTTTTGTTTCATGAGATTTCAAAAGTGGTGCCCGATTTGTTAACATCAGTGGGACTAATGCTATGTGAACTGAACTAAATATTGAATTTTGAACAAGGAAATAAGAAAAATAATTTGAATAAGAGCTACATTCAAACTTTAATCTATTGCCCTGTGCTTCTTTTGGAATGGAATCTGTGAGTCTTTTGACCATATGATTAGTACATAACCAACCTCCTCATCGAATCTAGATTTAGATAACTCCTACAATAGATTCTTAGCCTGCCTATAAGCAGAACTACCACCGTAGGGTTACATATATATATATATATATATATATATATATAGTTAATCTTAATGATACACACAGTATGAAACTTTCATATCGCAATTTGCTATAAATGACATTTATGCAAGTTCTAAGTTATTAGTGTTTTTAAAGATGGTAAGTTAATCTTAATGTAAAAATAGGGGAAAGAGCTTAAACTTGGGGTGTCGCGATATACCGGTATTGACGATAACCGTGATATTCAAAGCAACAATTAACTATATCATGTTAATTTAATGTGTGACAATATACCAGTATTAGCGATAACCGCAATATTTTAAATGAACAGTTCTCTTATGATAACCCCACATGTAAATAACTCCAGCGCCAGTACCTGGTTGAGCTCCCAGGTGGCAGTATTGTGCCTTAACACTGACACCTGTCACACAAGAAGACACACAGAGGTGCAGCCACTCAGTAAGTTGTCATTATTTTACTAGTCATATAATGGGACACGTTATATTAACCTGTTAACAGTGGTTTTCTGTGTTCATATAATTAAGTAAAGGGTGATTATTTTAATAAGTACCGCATTTTCTTTACTCATCTTTTTTAGTATTTGTAAAATGTAAAATGTTAAGTTGGTCGCAGTGCCAAGCACTTAATGCCTCATCTGCGGTCATTCTTCAATAAGGTTCATTAGTTAACATTAGTTAATTAACGTTACATTAGTTAACATATAAATAACATAAATAATTAACAATATTTTCACAGCATTTATTAATTTTAGTTCATGTTAATTTCAGCATTTACTTATGCATTATTAAAATTACAAGTTGTGTTTGTAAACATTAATGCACTGTGAACTAACATGAACAATGAATGACTCTATTTTTATTAACAAAGATTAATAAAATGTGTAATAAATGTATTGTTCATTGTTCATTCATGTTTGTTAATACATTAATGTTAACAAATGACATCTTAGTCGGCGCCAATAGCCTTGCGGTTAGTGTGCCGACATATACAGCGCAACTGCGCTGACGGCGACCTGGGTTCGAGTCCCGGCTCGTGGTCCTTTGCCGATCCCACTCCCCTCTCTCTTCACCAAAAAAACACTTTCCTGTCTACTCTACACTGTCCTTTCCAATAAAGGCATAAAAAGCCCATAAATAAATCTTTAAAAAAAAAAAAAAAGACATCTTACAGTAAAGTGTTACCATTAATATTTATTCATCATACTGTTGAACTTATTCATCATACTGTATTTTCTCTCGTTATTTCACAGGAGCTTCATAAAAGACGGAGAAAGCCAGAGTCTTGTGCCCTGCGTTTATCAGTATCCTTTTGTTCGTTGGGTGAAAAAGAAAAATTCAATAAACAAAGTAAAAAATAATTTGACTGATATCCCCCCTGCACCCACCCAAGGTTTCTATAGATATCACGATATATCGATATCGTGAATTTTTTATGGCCACAATAACCGTTATATGAAAAATCTAATATCGTGACAGCCCTACCTTAAACATGAGCTTTTAAATATCTTTTATCGACTGATTTCATTAAATAAAAAAATACAATACGAAAAACTAATAATGGCCAATAACTGATATGAAAACTTCTGTAACGTCTGTCCCTAATAGATGATCTTATATTACTGGAAGAATGAAAGTACACTTGCCTGGAAAGCAGCTTGACTCTTCGTTTCAAACGTGTCTGATGCTTTTTTGAGCCCTTCTCCAGTGATCTGATTGGCTGATGTGTCAAAAATCCTCAGTCTGGGCATAGTGGCCGCCACAGACATCAGTTCTGGAAGGAGGTCATTGTTCAGAGGGTTGGCAGAGATGCGCAGTTCCGTGAGGCTGGCCTGCAGTTTGAGCACTCTGAGGAGAGGAGTCAGAGGCAAACTGAGTCCACAGACGTTCACACAGGAGCTGCTGACCTGCACCTCACACAGCCGAGACACACGCCGGTTCTACTCTGAAACACACATGGTATGAAACGAACATGTTTTGTGAGAGAGATCCCAAACTAGAAAGACACAACACTCGCCCACTCCCAGACTCAGGGTAGCTCTCAGGGGAGGAGGAAGATCCCATGAACACACCTTAGCAAGAACCTGCAATAGATAGATTGACCAAAAGATTAAAAAAAGAGAGGTTTGCAATAAAAATCAACTTCAACTTTCACCCTGTTCACCACACAAGGACACTGTATGGCTTCAGAAGACTACTATAATATAGCACTATCAGAATACTTTAATGGATTTGTATTTCTGTTTGGAGCATGACCCACTATTGTTTTACAGTTTGGGCTGAGGGCTATGTTGTTAATGGGATACTCCACCACAAAATGAAAATTTTGTCATTAATAATTTATCCCCATGATTTGTTCATTTTCGGAACACAATTGAAGATATTTTGGATGAAAACCTGGAGGCCTGTGTCTGTCCCATAGACTGCCAAGTAAGTTACACTGTCAAGGTAGAGAAAAGTATGAAAAACATTGTCAGAATAGTCCAATGGGTGGTTCCCACACAGCAATTACATCATTCCTCTTCATTTCGCAAATACTTTCTTACCAAAAGTGACATTTTGTCTTTGATTGGAGGTTCCATAACTGAGTTATGTGTCTTCTTCATTATAATAGTTTTAAATCCATGAACTTCCCTTCTGGGGTTTGAACCTATAACACTGGCTTAGCAGTCCAGAGTACTCTGTTCTTAACATTATTTAATAGACTGAGCTAACATGAATTAACAATGAACAAGAGAATTTTTATTAATTGTATCAAAGATTAATAAATACTGTAACAAATGTATTGCTCATTGATAGTAAATGTTAATGTATTAAATAACATTAACTAATGGTAAAGTATTTTAAAGTGTTCCCAAAATATATAAATATATTTATAAAAATACTTGTAAATATATTTATTAATGTACATTATAAAATCAATTTAGAATTTTTATATAAATTTACTTATATTACTTATTTTACTAAACATTTTGTACGATTAGTATTAAAGGGTTTGTTTCACCCAAAAAATGAAAATAGGCACATTTTACTCACCCTCAAGGCATCCTAGGTGTACATGATAGGGTTGTGCTGATAGACGATAGTATCATGTATCGATGATAGTCAGAGATATCGACGATACCAGATGTCTTTGTCGATAGTCAAGACGATATTTGGCTCATTCTCATATTAAATTATAATAATTATAATAATATATAATAATAATAATTATTATTCTTTTTATTTGTCGGCCTATTATAATTCGCTATCAAATTGCCTCTCTATTTCACTTTAGCACCACATTTCACACACACGTGCATGCAAATGAGGATTAGGACCACAAACAGATCTAGCCTACATCGTCTGCAGATATAAGGTATTTCATTGCACTTTCACAAGTAATCTGAACGGCCTATATATGTGCACTATTTTAAACCAGCCCTCACTAACTGAGTTTAATGCCACAGTTATGTTAGAATGCATCTCATTCGTTTCTGTTGGGGTTGCTTCGGGCTTGTCATGGGGCACACGGTCCAGAGTGCTGTATGACTGATGCATCTGTTCAGTTTAACTTATATGAACTTGCCTGTTTTAAATACTTTATATTTTAAAGTGTTAGTTTATGTCCAATATTTAGTGTTAAACTGTTGGTCTTTAAATGAAATCTACTATTGATTTTCACCGTTGACTGATTTTGCAAAAACATTTAGACTAAACTTACATGCGCAGATGTGGCAAAATTTGTCACAGGACGCGCGGGATAACAGTTGCATACGACTATATATGAACTAGCAGTTTTAAATACAGTATTTTTATATTTAACGTTAGTTTATCAGTATGTTTGAAAGTATGTTTTTTCGATTATTGTTGATTCCATAGGCTCTCTCTCGCGCGCACACCTGCATGGTTTAAAAACACCAAATAGTTATCCTATGACAAGAACAAAGAGTCGTCGGTTACGTAACCCCGGTTCTCTGATAACATGAGTGAGGTATCTCACTATGGGATATAGACAACTCCTGTATTGCCGATATGCTGACGAAGCAGACTAAGAAAGGCTGTGTAATTATCTGAATCATAGCTCCTGACGGAGGTGAAAACAGAATAATATGAGGAACTCGTCCTTTAGTAAAATTGCATTATACAACCTGACTACTCACTCTCAGAACTGAATGGGCCAGAGAGGGCTCTGTCACATCCAGTCTATAGAAACGAGCAATTGTGTGCGGAGAAGACCAGTTGGCTGCCACGCAAATTTCCCGAATAGAGATGCCTCTAAACAGCGCCCAGGAAGTAACCATTCCTCTAGTAGAGTGTGCTCTTAGTCCTATTGGGGGCTCCAAATTCAAATTATTGTAACATAATACGATAGCCTCCACCACCCAATGAAAAAGGCGTTGACGGGAGATAGGTCTTCCTCTGTAAGAGTCAGCCCAAAGAGACAAACAGCTGATTGCTCTTACGAAGTGTACGTGTTCTCTGAACGTTTATACGCAGAGTACAAACAGGACATTAAACTGTGTAACCTCTCCTCCTCTGGGGATGCAAAGGGTGGTGGATGAAAAGCTAGCAGGTCCACTGATTGAACTGCACCAGCGTGATCAAACACTTTGGGTACAAACAACGGGTTAGTTCTAAAAGTGACTTTTTGAACACCCGGAGCGAACATCATACATGAGGAGTGAACTGATAAAGCATGTAGTTCACTCACCCTTTTTGCTGTAGTGAGAGCGAGTAACAGAGCCATCTTTAGAGCTAGTAGCTTCAAGGCAATCTTATCAATGGGCTCAAAAGGGGCTTTTGAGAGGGCGTTCAGAACCACAGACAGGTCCCAGGGCGGGACCAGTGGCTTCGACACTGGGAGTAACCGACGTGCACCTCTCATAAATCAACAGACGACGAGAGGGTGCTGGCCAATAGTACCCGAGTTTAATACCCACATGACATGCCGAGATAGCGGACAGATAAACCTTAACCGTTAAAAAAAAGGCTCTGCCCTTATTCAGAAGGTCCTGTAAAAAACCAGCACATCCGAAACTGAACACAGGAAAGGAACTTTGTTCCTATCTGCGCACCAACCCTCAAACACACCTCCATTTGAGATTTATATAAAGAGCGCGTTGAGGCAGCCCTCGCGTTCTGAATTGTCTCAATCACTTTTGGAGGTAACCCAGCTGCATTCAGATTTAGCCTCTCACGGGCCAGGCCCAGAGAGCTAGTTTCTGAGGGGAGGGGGTGAAATATTTCCCCCCTGTGCTTGTGAGAGGAGATCCCTGAGTGCTGGTAACGGCCATGGCTGGCCTTAGAGCAGTTGCGCAATCTCCGCAACCCAAAGTCTCCCCGGCCAGTATGGCGCGATCAGAATCATTACATGCTTTCGTTCCCGAACCCTTCGTAGTGTCTGCTCAATCAGGCTCAATGGAGGGAAAGCGTAAAGTAACACGTCTGGCCACTCGTGGGCAAGAGCATCCACACCCAACGGTGCATCGTTGCCCACCAGAGAAAAGAACAGGGGACATTGCGCATCTTCGCATGATGCGAAGAGATCTACGGCGGCCTGGCCGAATCTCTGCCACACCATGAGCATAACTTGGGGGTGGAGTCTCCACTCCCCGTACAGAGGATTCCCTCTGGACAGTAAATCCCCTCCCCTGTTCATTATTCCTGGAACATGCGTTCTGTGACGTTGTCCAGTTCTGTAAATCCTTCATTGTCCACAGTCCCAGGGGAACCACTGACACTGCTGAGGCCATCAGACCCACTAGTCAAAGACACATTCCGAAAGAGACTAAACTCTCTCGTTGAAAGAGGGAGAGGCAGGGGAGAAATGCTTTGATGCAGTCTTCTGATAGGAATGCTCGAAACCTCAATGAATTCAACCTGAGGCCCAAGTAGACTATTTCCTGTGAAGGAATTAGACAACTCTTTGTTTGGTTTGTCTTGAAACCTAATCTCTCCAGATGCATCACTAGTGTGTGTGTATCGCTCTCTGCTTGATGCGGAGACGGCGCGCAGATGAGCAGATCGTCCAGATATGATGAAACTCTGACTCCTCCATTCCTTAACGGTGTCAGAGCCACTTCCACAAATTTGGTAAATACCCTGGGTGCCAAAGCCATGCCAAAGGGGATCCTCATATACTTGTATGCTGTGCCCTGATAAGCAAACCTCAGATATTTCCAGTGAGCAGGAAAAATATCTATGTGAAAATATGTTTCCTGGAGGTCCACTGAGGTGAACCAATCACTTGACGAATACTTTGACACAAAGTTCTGAGCGAAAGCATTTTGAATTTGTATTTTCTGAGGTGTTTTTTGAGGACCCGTAAATCTAAAACGGGACGGAGACCTCCCACTCGTTTGGGAATCACAAAATAATGGGAGTAGAAGCCCGTCTGGCTTTCCTCCGTTGGAATCATTCTTATCACTCCTTTTTTCACTAAAGAGGATATTTCTTCCTCTAAAACCTGAGCTGCTTACCCTTGGGCCACTGAAATTACCACTCCATTGAACACAGGAGGTTTTACAGCGAATTGAAGTCTGTATACTCTGTCTATTGTGGTTAAAACGCAGGGATGAACTGCGCATTCACGCCAGTTCTCCGCTTGAGCAGAGTGCTGTGGCACCCTCTAGTGGCGAAGGGGGGGAATAATGCTCCGTTGAAGGAGTTATATTCATTATTTTTTGTGATTGTTTTACTTTTTTGTGGTATCTTTTTATCTTTATCCCACTCTGTGCCCTCAACCCTTGGCTTGGATGCGACAGAGAAAACTTTATTTGTGATGGGAGTGAAAACTTTATTTGTGATGGGATGCAAACCTCATAAGTGGGAGGAGGAGATAATTCTTTTGCCAGGGGAGCATGGGCCATTTTCCTGCGAAACACTGGACTTTGAACTGCCCACACGAACATTTTCCACACTTAAATTCCTTCTCCGTTTCCCCGTGGGAGGGAGAAAAAGGAATCTTTTTGCAGGGATGGGCCAGAGAAACCCTGAGTGCTGTCTCCAAACCCTTTTTGTTGCCCAACTGATGTCTCAGGTCGACCGCCTCTTTATGTTCCCCTGAGGGGCGCCGACCGGTGTTTTCGCTGCAGCGGCTGTGAACGATTGTTTTCAGTTTCACGACGAAACAGGCTTTGACTGAAGGCCCGCACTTCCCGGCTGTTGTGGTGGAGCAGGACGGGGTAAGGTTGATAATCCGAATGACCTCCTCTACCTGAAGGCCTGAAATTCGGACGGCTTGGGTGATAAGGACAAAACTGCCGGCTTTCTGGGAGACAGACCTCGATTGCTTCTCCCTCTTTTTTTCCACAGGTCACATTGCAGACGCATAGCTGTTACCGTCGCGCCGAACATGGCCTTTGGATCGATAGGGGCATCCAAAAACTCCACTTTTTCCACTTTTTCTTTGTCAGAGAGGC